>NW_027102624.1:0-118021 GCF_035609145.1 Eleutherodactylus coqui | reverse complement strand
TCGCCGGGGAATGCTGCGGGCTACCTTAGCCTTTTTTCGGCACCCGCAGCACCCCCGCCGGGGAATGCTGCGGGCTACCTAGCCTTTTTCGGCACCCGCAGCACCCCCGCCGGGGAATGCTGCGGGCTACCTTAGCCTTTTTCGGCACCCGCAGCACCCCCGCCGGGGAATGCGGCGGGCTACCTTAGCCTTTTTCGGCAAGCGCAGTTTTCGGCACCCGCAGCACCCCCGCCGGGGAATGCTGCGGGCTACCTTATCCTTTTTCGGCACCCGCAGCACCCCCGCCGGGGAATGCTGCGGGCTACCTTAGCCTTTTTCGGCACCCGCAGCACCCCGCCGGGGAATGCTGCGGGCTACCTTAGCCTTTTTCGGCACCCGCAGCACCCCCGCCGGGGAATGCTGCGGGCTACCTTGGCCTTTTTCGGCACCCGCAGCACCCCCGCCGGGGAATGCTGCGGGCTACCTTAGCCTTTTTCGGCACCCGCAGCACCCCCGCCGGGGAATGCTGCAGGCTACCTTAGCCTTTTTCGGCACCCGCAGCACCCCCGCCGGGGAATGCTGCGGGCTACCTTAGCCTTTTTCGGCACCCGCAGCACCCCCGCCGGGGAATGCAGGAATGCTGCAGGCTACCTTAGCCTTTTTCGGCACCCGCAGCACCCCCGCCGGGGAATGCTGCGGGCTACCTTAGCCTTTTTCGGCACCCGCAGCACCCCCGCCGGGGAATGCAGGAATGCTGCGGGCTACCTTAGCCTTTTTCGGCACCCGCAGTACCCCCCCCCCCCTCCCCCGGGGGAATGCTGCGGGCTACCTTAGCCTTTTTCGGCACCCGCAGTACCCCCTTCCCCCCCGGGAATGCTGCGGGCTACCTTAGACTTTTTTGGCACCCACACCCCCCCCCCCCCCCGGGGAATGCTGCGGCCTACCTTAGCCTTTTTCGGCACCCGCAGCAACCCCGCCGGGGAATGCTGCGGGCTACCTTAGCCTTTTTCGGTACCCGCAGCAACCCCGCCGGGAAATGCTGCGGGCTACCTTAGCCTTTTCGGTACCCACAGCAACCCCGCCGGGGAATGCTGCGGGCTACCTTAGCCTTATTCGGCACCCGCAACACCCCCGCCAGGGAATGCTGCGGGCTACCTTAGCCTTTTTCGACACCCGCAGCACCGCCGCCAGGGTATGCTGCAGGCTACCTTAGCCTTTTTCGGCACCCGCAGCACCCCGCCGGGGAATGCTGTGGGCTACCTTAGCCTTTTTCGGCACCCGCAGCACCCCCCGCCGGGGGATGCTGTGGCTACCTAGCCTTTTTCGGCACCCGCAGCACCCCCGCCGGGGAATGCTGCGGGCTACCTTAGCATTTTTCGGCACCCGCAGCACCCCCGCCGGGGAATGCTGCGGGCTACCTTAGCCTTTTTCAGCACCCGCAGCACCCCCGCCGGGGAATGCTGCGGGCTACCTTAGCCTTTTTCGGCACCCGCAGCACCGCCGCCGGGGTATGCTGCGGGCTACCTTAGCCTTTTTCGGCACCCGCAGCACCTCCGCCGGGAAATGCTACGGTCTACCTTAGCCTTTTTCGGCACCCCGCAGTTTTCGGCACCCGCAGCACCCCCGCCGGGGAATGCTGCGGGCTACCTAAGCCTTTTCGGCACCCGCAGTTTTCGGCACCCGCAGCACCCCCGCCGGGGAATGCTGAGGGCTACCTTAGCCTTTTCGGCACCCGCAGTACCCCCCCCCCCCCCGGGGAATGCTGCGGGCTACCTTAGCCTTTTTCGGCATCCGCAGCACCCCCGCCGGGGAATGCTGCGGGCTACCTTAGCCTTTTTCGGCACCCGCAGCACCCCCGCCGGGGAATGCTGCGGGCTACCTTAGCCTTTTTCGGCACCCGCAGCACCCCCGCCGGGGAATGCTGCGGGCTACCTTAGACTTTTTCGGCAAGCGCAGTTTTCGACACCGCAGCAACCCCGCCGGGGAATGCTGCGGGCTACCTTATCCTTTTTCGGCACCCGCAGCACCCCCGCCGGGAATGCTGCGGGCTACCTTAGCCTTTTTCGGCACCCGCAGTACACCCCCCCCCCCCCCGGGGAATGCTGCGGGCTACCTTAGCCTTTTTCGGCACCCGCAAGCAACCCCGCCGGGGAATGCTGCGGGCTACCTTAGCCTTTTTCGGCACCCGCAGCACCCCCCCCCCCCCCCAGGGAATGCTGCGGGCTACCTTAGCCTTTTTCGGCACCCGCAGCAACCCAGCCGGGGAATGCTGCGGGCTACCTTAGCCTTTTTCGGCACCCGCAGCACCCCCCCCCCCCAGGGAATGCTGCGGGCTACCTTAGCCTTTTTCGGCACCAGCCGCAGCACCCCCCCCAACCCCCGGGGAATGCTGCGGGCTACCTTAGCCTTTTTCGGCACCTGCAGCACCCCCCCCCCCCGGGGAATGCTGCGGGCTACCTTAGCCTTTTTCGGCACCCGCAGCAACCCCCCAACCCCCCCCCCCCCCCCGGGGCATGCTGCGGGCTACCTTAGCCTTTTTCGGCACCCGCAGCACACACACCCCCCCCCCCCCGGGGAATGCTGCGGGCTACCTTAGCCTTTTTCGGCACCCGCAGCACCCCCGCCGGGAATGCTTGCGGCGTACTTTAGCCTTTTTCGGCACCCGCAGCAACCCCGCCGGGGAATGCTGCGGGCTACCTTAGCCTTTTTCGGTACCCACAGCAACCCCGCCGGGGAATGCTGCGGGCTACCTTAGCCTTTTTCGGCACCCGCAGCAACCCCGCCGGGGAATGCTGCGGGCTACCTTAGCCTTTTTCGGCACCCGCAGCAACCCCGCCGGGTAATGCTGCGGGCTACCTTAGCCTTTTTCGGCACCCGCAGCAACCCCGCCGGGGAATGCTGCGGGCTACCTTAGCCTTTTCGGCACCCGCAGCACCCCCGCCGAGGAATGCTGCGGGCTACCTAAGCCTTTTTCGGCACCCGCAGCACCCCCGCCGGGGAATGCTGCGGGCTACCTTAGCCTTTTTCGGCACCCGCAGCACCCCCGCCGGGGAATGCTGCGGGCTACCTTAGCCTTTTTCGGCACGCGCAGTTTTCGGCACCCGCAGCACCCCCGCCAGGGAATGCTGCGGGCTACCTTAGCCTTTTTCGGCACCCGCAGCACCCCCGCCGGGGAATGCTGCGGGCTACCTTAGCCTTTTTCGGCACCCGCAGCACCCCCGCCGGGGAATGCTGCGGGCTACCTTAGCCTTTTCGGCACCCGCAGCACCCCCGCCGGGGAATGCTGCAGGCTACCTTAGCCTTTTTCGGCACCCGCAGCACCCCCGCCGGGGAATGCTGCGGGCTACCTTAGCCTTTTTCGGCACCCGCAGCACCCCCGCCGGGGAATGCAGGAATGCTGCGGGCTACCTTAGCCTTTTTCGGCACCCGCAGTACCCCCCCCCCCCCTCCCCCGGGGAATGCTGCGGGCTACCTAGCCTTTTTCGGCACCCGCAGTACCCCCTTCCCCCCCGGGGAATGCTGCGGGCTACCTTAGCCTTTTTCGGCACCCGCAGCACCCCCCCCCCCCCCCCGGGGAATGCTGCGGGCTACCTTAGCCTTTTTCGGCATCCGCAGTACCCCCGCCGGGGAATGCTGCGGCCTACCTTAGCCTTTTTCGGCACCCGCAGCAACCCCGCCGGGGAATGCTGCGGGCTTACCTTAGCCTTTTTCGGCACCCGCAGCACCCCCGCCGGGAAATGCTGCGGGCTACCTTAGCCTTTATCGGCACCCGCAGCAACCCAGCCGGGGAATGCTGCGGGCTACCTTAGCCTTTTTCGGCACCCGCAGCACACCCCCCCCCCCCCCCGGGGAATGCTGCGGGCTACCTTAGCCTTTTTTCGGCACCTGCAGCACCCCACCCCCCCCCCGGGAATGCTGCGGGCTACCTTAGCCTTTTTCGGCACCCACAGCAACCCCGCCGGGTAATGCTGCGGGCTACCTTAGCCTTTTTCGGCACCCGCAGCAACCCCGCCGGGTAATGCTGCGGGCTACCTTAGCCTTTTTCGGCACCCGCAGCAACCCCGCCGGGGAATGCTGCGGGCTACCTAAGCCTTTTTCGGCACCCGCAGCACCCCCGCCGGGGAATGCTGCGGGCTACCTTAGCCTTTTTCGGCACCCACAGCACCCCCGCCGGGGAATGCGGCGGGCTACCTTAGCCTTTTTCGGCAAGCGCAGTTTTCGGCACCCGCAGCACCCCCGCCGGGGAATGCTGCGGGCTACCTTATCCTTTTTCGGCACCCAGCAGCACCCCCGCCGGGAATGCTGCGGGCTACCTTAGCCTTTTCGGCACCCGCAGCACCCCCGCCGGGGAATGCTGCGGGCTACCTTAGCCTTTTTCGGCACCCGCAGCACCCCCGCCGGGGAATGCTGCAGGCTACCTTAGCCTTTTTCGGCACCCGCAGCACCCCCGCCGGGGAATGCTGCGGGCTACCTTAGCCTTTTTCGGCACCCGCAGCACCCCCGCCGGGGAATGCAGGAATGCTGCGGGCTACCTTAGCCTTTTTCGGCACCCGCAGTACCCCCCCCCCCCCTCCCCGGGGAATGCTGCGGGCTACCTTAGCCTTTTTCGGCACCCGCAGTACCCCCTTCCCCCCCGGGGAATGCTGCGGGCTACCTTAGCCTTTTTCGGCACCCACAGCACCCCCCCCCCCCCGGGGAATGCTGCGGCCTACCTTAGCCTTTTTCGGCACCCGCAGCAACCCCGCCGGGGAATGCTGCGGGCTACCTTAGCCTTTTTCGGTACCCGCAGCAACCCCGCCGGGAAATGCTGCGGGCTACCTTAGCCTTTTTCGGTACCCACAGCAACCCCGCGGGGGAATGCTGCGGGCTACCTTAGCCTTTTTTGGCACCCGCAGCAACCCCGCCGGGGAATGCTGCGGGCTACCTTAGCCTTTTTCGGCACCCGCAGCACCCCCGCCGGGTAATGCTGCGGCTACCTTAGCCTTTTTCGGCACCCGCAGCAACCCCGCCGGGGAATGCTGCGGGCTACCTTAGCCTTTTTCGGCACCCGCAGCACCCCCGCCGGGGAATTCTGCGGGCTACCTTAGCCTTTTTTGGCACCCGCAGCACCCCCGCCGGAGAATGCTGCGGTCTACCTTAGCCTTTTTCGGCAAGCGCAGTTTTCGGCAACCGCAGCACCCCCGCCGGGAATGCTGCGGGCTACCTTAGCCTTTTCGGCACCCGCAGCACCCCGCCGGGAATGCTGCGGCTACCTTAGCCTTTTTCGGCACCCGCAGCACACCCCCCCCCCCCCCCGGGGAATGCTGCGGGCTACCTTAGCCTTTTTCGGCACCCGCAGCACCCCCCACCCCCCCCCCCGGGGAATGCTGCGGGCTACCTTAGCCTTTTTCGGCACCCGCAGTACCCCCCCCCCCCGGGGAATGCTGCGGGCTACCTTAGCCTTTTTCGGCATCCGCAGCACCCCCGCCGGGGAATGCTGCGGCCTCTCTTAGCCTTTTTCGGCACCCGCAGCAACCCAGCCGGGGAATGATGCGGGCTACCTTAGCCTTTTTCGGTACCCACAGCAACCCCGCGCGGGGAATGCTGCGGGCTATCTTAGCCTTTTTTGGCACCCGCAGCAACCCCGACGGGGAATGCTGCGGGCTACCTTAGCCTTTTTTCGGCACCCGCAGCACCTCCGCCGGGAAATGCTGTGGTCTACCTTAGCCTTTTTCGGCACCCGCAGTTTTCGGCACCCGCAGCACCCCCGCCGGGGAATGCTGCGGGCTACCTTAGCCTTTTTCGGCACCCGCAGCACCCCCGCCGGGGAATGCCGCGGGCTACCTAAGCCTTTTTCGGCACCCGCAGTTTTCGGCACCCGCAGCACCCCCAGCACCCCCGCCGGGGAATGCTGCGGGCTACCTTAGCCTTTTTCGGCACCCGCAGCACCCCCGCCGGGGAATGCTGCGGGCTACCTTAGCCTTTTTCGGCACCCGCAGCACCCCCCCCCCGGGGAATGCTGCGGGCTACCTTAGCCTTATTCGGCACCCGCAGCAACCCCGCCGGGGAATGCTGCGGCCTACCTTAGCCTTTTTCGGCACCCGCAGCACCCCCGCCGGGGAATGCTGCGGCCTACCTTAGCCTTTTTCGGCAAGCGCAGTTTTCGGCACCCGCAGCACCCCCGCCGGGGAATGCTGTGGGCTACCTTAGCCTTTTTCGGCACCCGCAGCACCCCCGCGCGGGGAACGCTGCGGGCTACCTTAGCCTTTTTCGGCACCCGCGCGCGGGGAACGCTGCGGGCTACCTTAGCCTTTTTCGGCACCCGCAGCACCCGTGCGCGGGGAACGCTGCGGGCTACCTTAGCCTTTTTCAGCACCCGCGCGCGGGGAACGCTGCGGGCTACCTTAGCCTTTTTCGGCACCCGCAGCACCCACGCGCGGGGAACGCTGCGGGCTACCTTAGCCTTTTTCGGCACCCACAGCACCCCCGCGCGGGGAACGCTGCGGGCCACCTTAGCCTTTTTCGGCACCCGCAGCACCCCCGCGCGGGGAACGCTGCGGGCCACCTTAGCCTTTTTCGGCACCCGCAGCACCCCCGCGCGGGGAATGCTGCGGGCTACCTTAGCCTTTTTCGGCACCCGCAGCACCCCCGCGCGGGGAATGCTGCGGGCTACCTTAGCCTTTTTCGGCACCCGCAGCACCCCCGCGCGGGGAATGCTGCGGGCTACCTTAGCCTTTTTCGGCACCCGCAGTTTTCGGCACACGCAGCACCCCCGCCGGGGAATGCTGCAGGCTACCTAAGCCTTTTTCGGCACCTGCAGCACCCCCGCTTGGGAATGCTGCGGGCTACCTTAGCCTTTTTCGGCATCCACAGCACCCCCGCCGGGGAATGCTGCGGGCTACCTAACCTTTTTCGGCACCCGCAGCGACCCCGCCGGGGAATGCTGCGGGCTACCTTAGCCTTTTTCGGCACCCGCAGCGACCCCGCCGGGGAATGCTGCGGGCTACCTTAGCCTTTTTCGGCACCCGCAGCGACCCCGCCGGGGAATGCTGCGGGCTACCTTAGCCTTTTTCGGCACCCGCAACGACCCCGCGCGGGGAATGCTGCGGGCTACCTTAGCCTTTTTCGGCACCCGCAGCACCCCCGCGCGGGGAATGCTGCGGGCTACCTTAACCTTTTTCGGCACCCGCAGCACCCCCACCGGGGAATGCTGCGGCCTACCTTAGCCTTTTTCGGCAAGCGCAGTTTTCGGCACCCGCAGCTCCCCCTGCCGGGGAATGCTGCGGGCTACCTTAGCCTTTTTCGGCACCTGCAGCGCCCCCGCCGGGAAATGCTGCGGGCTACCTTAGCCTTTTTCGGCACTCGCAGTACACACCCCCCCCCCCCCCCCCCCGGGGAATGCTGCGGGCTACCTTAGCCTTTTTCGGCACCCGCAGTACCCCCCCCCCGGGGAATGCTGCGGGCTACCTTAGCCTTTTTCGGCACCCGCAGCAACCCCGCCGGGGCATGCTGCGGGCTACCTTAGCCTTTTTCGGCACCCGCAGCACCCCCGCCGGGGAATGCTGCGGGCTACCTAAGCCTTTTTCGGCACCCGCAGCACCTCCGCCGGGAAATGCTGCGGTCTACCTTAGCCTTTTTCGGCACCCGCAGTTTTCGGCACCCGCAGCACCCCCGCCGGGGAATGCTGCGGGCTACCTTAGCCTTTTTCGGCACCCGCAGCACCCCCGCCGGGGAATGCTGCGGGCTACCTTAGCCTTTTTCGGCACCCGCAGTACCCCCCCCCCCCCCCCGGGGAATGCTGCGGGCTACCTTAGCCTTTTTCGGCACCCGCAGCACCCCCGCCGGGGAATGCTGCGGCCTACCTTAGCCTTTTTCGGCACCCGCAGCACCCCCGCCGGGGAATGCTGCGGGCTACCTTAGCCTTTTTCGGCACCCGCAGCACCCCCGCCGGGGAATGCTGCGGGTTACCTTAGCCTTTTTCGGCACCCGCAGCACCCCCGACGGGGAATGCTGCGGGCTACCTTAGCCTTTTTCGGCACCCGCAGCACCCCCGCCGGGGAATGCTGCGGGCTACCTTAGCCTTTTTCGGCACCCGCAGCACCCCCGCCGGGGAATGATGCGGGCTACCTTAGCCTTTTTCGGCACCCGCAGCACCCCCGCCGGGGAATGCTACGGGCTACCTTAGCCTTTTTCGGCACCCGCAGCACCCCCCCCGGGGAATGCTGCGGGCTACCTTAGCCTTATTCGGCACCTGCAGCAACCCCGCCGGGGAATGCTGCGGCCTACCTTAGCCTTTTTCGGCACCCGCAGCACCCCCGCCGGGGAATGCCTGCGTGCTACCTTAGCCTTTTTTGGCACCCGCAGCACCCCCCCCCGGGGAATGCTGCGGGCTACCTTAGCCTTATTCGGCACCCGCAGCAACCCCGCCGGGGAATGCTGCGGCCTACCTTAGCCTTTTTCGGCACCCGCAGCACCCCCGCCGGGGAATGCTGCGGCCTACCTTAGTCTTTTTCGGCAAGCGCAGTTTTCGGCACCCGCAGCACCCCCGCCGGGGAATGCTGCGGGCTACCTTAGCCTTTTTCGGCACCCGCAGCACCCCCGCCGGGGAATGCTGCGGGCTACCTTAGCCTTTTTCGGCACCCGCAGCACCCCCGCGCGGGGAACGCTGCGGGCTACCTTAGCCTTTTTCGGCACCCGCAGCACCCCCGCGCGGGGAACGCTGCGGGCTACCTTAGCCTTTTTCGGCACCCGCAGCACCCCCGCGCGGGGAACACTGCGGGCTACCTTAGCCTTTTTCGGCACCCGCAGCACCCCCGCGCGGGGAACGCTGCGGGCTACCTTAGCCTTTTTCGGCACCTGCAGCACCCCCGCGCGGGGAACGCTGCGGGCTACCTTAGCCTTTTTCGGCACCCGCAGCACCCCCGCGCGGGGAACGCTGCGGGCTACCTTAGCCTTTTTCGGCACCCGCAGCACCCCCGCGCGGGGAACGCTGCGGGCCACCTTAGCCTTTTTCGGCACCCGCAGCACCCCCGCGCGGGGAATGCTGCGGGCTACCTTAGCCTTTTTCGGCACCCGCAGTTTTCGGCACACGCAGCACCCCCGCCGGGGAATGCTGCAGGCTACCTAAGCCTTTTTCGGCACCTGCAGCACCCCCGCTTGGGAATGCTGCGGGCTACCTTAGCCTTTTTCGGCACCCACAGCACCCCCGCCGGGGAATGCTGCGGGCTACCTAACCTTTTTCGGCACCCGCAGCGACCCCGCCGGGGAATGCTGCGGGCTACCTTAGCCTTTTTCGGCACCCGCAGCGACCCCGCCGGGGAATGCTGCGGGCTACCTTAGCCTTTTTCGGCACCCGCAGCGACCCCGCCGGGGAATGCTGCGGGCTACCTTAGCCTTTTTCGGCACCCGCAACGACCCCGCGCGGGGAATGCTGCGGGCTACCTTAGCCTTTTTCGGCACCCGCAGCACCCCCGCGCGGGGAATGCTGCGGGCTACCTTAGCCTTTTTCGGCACCCGCAGCACCCCCACCGGGGAATGCTGCGGCCTACCTTAGCCTTTTTCGGCAAGCGCAGTTTTCGGCACCCGCAGCTCCCCCTGCCAGGGAATGCTGCGGGTTACCTTAGCCTTTTTCGGCACCTGCAGCGCCCCCGCCGGGAAATGCTGCGGGCTACCTTAGCCTTTTTCGGCACTCGCAGTACACCCCCCCCCCCCCGGGGAATGCTGCGGGCTACCTTAGCCTTTTTCGGCACCCGCAGTACCCCCCCCCCCGGGGAATGCTGCGGGCTACCTTAGCCTTTTTCGGCACCCGCAGCAACCCCGCCGGGGCATGCTGCGGGCTACCTTAGCCTTTTTCGGCACCCGCAGCACCCCCGCCGGGGAATGCTGCGGGCTACCTAAGCCTTTTTCGGCACCCGCAGCACCTCCGCCGGGAAATGCTGCGGTCTACCTTAGCCTTTTTCGGCACCCGCAGTTTTCGGCACCCGCAGCACCCCCGCCGGGGAATGCTGCGGGCTACCTTAGCCTTTTTCGGCACCCGCAGCACCCCCGCCGGGGAATGCTGCGGCCTACCTTAGCCTTTTTCGGCACCCGCAGTTTTCGGCACCCGCAGCACCCCCGCCGGGGAATGCTGCGGGCTACCTTAGCCTTTTTCGGCACCCGCAGTACCCCCCCCCCCCCCGGGGAATGCTGCGGGCTACCTTAGCCTTTTTCGGCACCCGCAGCACCCCCGCCGGGGAATGCTGCGGCCTACCTTAGCCTTTTTCGGCACCCGCAGCACCCCCGCCGGGGAATGCTGCGGGTTACCTTAGCCTTTTTCGGCACCCGCAGCACCCCCGACGGGGAATGCTGCGGGCTACCTTAGCCTTTTTCGGCACCCGCAGCACCCCCGCCGGGGAATGCTGCGGGCTACCTTAGCCTTTTTCGGCACCCGCAGCACCCCCGCCGGGGAATGATGCGGGCTACCTTAGCCTTTTTCGGCACCCGCAGCACCCCCCCGGGGAATGCTGCGGGCTACCTTAGCCTTATTCGGCACCTGCAGCAACCCCGCCGGGGAATGCTGCGGCCTACCTTAGCCTTTTTCGGCACCCGCAGCACCCCCGCCGGGGAATGCCTGCGGGCTACCTTAGCCTTTTTTGGCACCCGCAGCACCCCCCCCCCCCGGGGAATGCTGCGGGCTACCTTAGCCTTATTCGGCACCCGCAGCAACCCCGCCGGGGAATGCTGCGGCCTACCTTAGCCTTTTTCGGCACCCGCAGCACCCCCGCCGGGGAATGCTGCGGCCTACCTTAGTCTTTTTCGGCAAGCGCAGTTTTCGGCACCCGCAGCACCCCCGCCGGGGAATGCTGCGGGCTACCTTAGCCTTTTTCGGCACCCGCAGCACCCCCGCCGGGGAATGCTGCGGGCTACCTTAGCCTTTTTCGGCACCCGCAGCACCCCCGCGCGGGGAACGCTGCGGGCTACCTTAGCCTTTTTCGGCACCCGCAGCACCCCCGCGCGGGGAACGCTGCGGGCTACCTTAGCCTTTTTCGGCACCCGCAGCACCCCCGCGCGGGGAACGCTGCGGGCTACCTTAGCCTTTTTCGGCACCCGCAGCACCCCCGCGCGGGGAACGCTGCGGGCTACCTTAGCCTTTTTCGGCACCCGCAGCACCCCCGCGCGGGGAACGCTGCGGGCTACCTTAGCCTTTTTCGGCACCCGCAGCACCCCCGCGCGGGGAACGCTGCGGGCTACCTTAGCCTTTTTCGGCACCCGCAGCACCCCCGCGCGGGGAACGCTGCGGGCTACCTTAGCCTTTTTCGGCACCCGCAGCACCCGCGCGCGGGGAACGCTGCGGGCTACCTTAGCCTTTTTCGGCACCCGCAGCACCCGCGCGCGGGGAACGCTGCGGGCTACCTTAGCCTTTTTCGGCACCCGCAGCACCCGCGCGCGGGGAACGCTGCGGGCTACCTTAGCCTTTTTCGGCACCCGCAGCACCCCCGCGCGGGGAACGCTGCGGGCTACCTTAGCATTTTTCGGCACCCGCAGCACCCCCGCGCGGGGAATGCTGCGGGCTACCTTAGCCTTTTTCGGCACCCGCAGCGACCCCGCCGGGGAATGCTGCGGGCTACCTTAGCCTTTTTCGGCACCCGCAGCGACCCCGCCGGGGAATGCTGCGGGCTACCTTAGCCTTTTTCGGCACCCGCAACGACCCCGCGCGGGGAATGCTGCGGGCTACCTTAGCCTTTTTCGGCACCCGCAGCACCCCCGCGCGGGGAATGCTGCGGGCTACCTTAGCCTTTTTCGGCACCCGCAGCACCCCCGCGCGGGGAATGCTGCGGGCTACCTTAGCCTTTTTCGGCACCCGCAGCACCCCCGCGCGGGGAATGCTGCGGGCTACCTTAGCCTTTTTCGGCACCCGCAGCACCCCCGCCGGGGAATGCTGCGGCCTACCTTAGCCTTTTTCGGCAAGCGCAGTTTTCGGCAGCCGCAGCACCACCTGCCGGGGAATGCTGCGGGCTACCTTAGCCTTTTTCGGCACCCGCAGCACCCCCGCCGGGGAATGCTGCGGGCTACCTTAGCCTTTTTCGGCACCCGCAGCGCCCCCGCCGGGAAATGCTGCGGGCTACCTTAGCCTTTTTCGGCACCCGCAGTTTTCGGCACCCGCAGCACCCCCGCGCGGGGAATGCTGCAGGCTAACTTAGCCTTTTTCGGCACCCGCAGCACCCCCGCCGGGGAATGCTGCAGGCTACCTTAGCCTTTTTCGGCACCTGCAGCACCCCCGCTTGGGAATACTGCGGGCTACCTTAGCCTTTTTCGGCACCCGCAGCACCCCCGCCGGGGAATGCTGCGGGCTACCTAACCTTTTTCGGCACCCGCAGCGACCCCGCCGGGGAATGCTGCGGGCTACCTTAGCCTTTTTCGGCACCCGCAGCGACCCCGCCGGGGAATGCTGCGGGCTACCTTAGCCTTTTTCGGCACCCGCAGCGACCCCGCCGGGCAATGCTGCGGGCTACCTTAGCCTTTTTCGGCACCCGCAACGACCCCGCGTGGGGAATGCTGCGGGCTACCTTAGCCTTTTTCGGCACCCGCAACGACCCCGCGTGGGGAATGCTGCGGGCTACCTTAGCCTTTTTCGGCACCCGCAGCACCCCCGCGCGGGGAATGCTGCGGGCTACCTTAGCCTTTTTCGGCACCCGCAGCACCCCCGCTCGGGGAATGCTGCGGGCTACCTTAGCCTTTTTCGGCACCCGCAGCACCCCCGCCGGGGAATGCTGCGGGCTACCTTAGCCTTTTTCGGCACCCGCAGCACCCCCACCGGGGAATGCTGCGGCCTACCTTAGCCTTTTTCGGCAAGCGCAGTTTTCGGCACCCGCAGCACCCCCGCCGGGGAATGCTGCGGGCTACCTTAGCCTTTTTCGGCACCCGCAGCAACCCCGCCGGGGCATGCTGCGGGCTACCTTAGCCTTTTTCGGCACCCGCAGCACCCCCGCCGGGGAATGCTGCGGGCTACCTTAGCCTTTTTCGGCACCCGCAGCACCCCCGCCGGGGAATGCTGCGGCCTACCTTAGCCTTTTTCGGCAAACGCAGTTTTCGGCACCCGCAGCACCCCCGCCGGGGAATGCTGCGGGCTACCTTAGCCTTTTTCGGCACCCGCAGCAACCCCGCCGGGGCATGCTGCGGGCTACCTTAGCCTTTTTCGGCACCCGCAGCACCCCCGCCGGGGAATGCTGCGGGCTACCTTAGCCTTTTTCGGCACCCGCAGCACCCCCGCCGGGGAATGCTGCGGGCTACCTAAGCCTTTTCCGGCACCCGCAGCACCTCCGCCGGGAAATGCTGCGGTCTACCTTAGCCTTTTTCGGCACCCGCAGTTTTCGGCACCCGCAGCACCCCCGCCGGGGAATGCTGCGGGCTACCTTAGCCTTTTTCGGCACCCGCAGCACCCCCGCCGGGGAATGCTGCGGTCTACCTTAGCCTTTTTCGGCACCCACAGTTTTCGGCACCCGCAGCACCCCCGCCGGGGAATGCTGCGGGCTATCTTAGCCTTTTTCGGCACCCGCAGCACCCCCGCCGGGGAATGCTGCGGGCTACCTTAGCATTTTTCGGCACCCGCAGCACCCCCGCCGGGGAATGCAGCGGGCTAACTTAGCCTTTTTCGGCACCCGCAGCACCCCCGCCGGGGAATGTTGCGGGCTACCTTAGCCTTTTTCGGCACCCGCAGCACCCCCGCCGGGGAATGCTGCGGGCTACCTTAGCCTTTTTCGGCACCCGCAGCACCCCCGCCGGGGAATGCTGCGGGCTACCTTAGCCTTTTTTGGCACCCGCAGCACCCCCGCCGGGGAATGCTGCGGGCTACCTTAGCCTTTTTCGGCACCCGCAGCACCCCCGCCGGGGAATGCTGCGGGCTACCTTAGCCTTTTTCGGCACCCGCAGCAACCCCGCCGGGGAATGCTGCGGGCTACCTTAGCCTTTTTCGGCACCCGCAGCACCCCCGCCGGGGAATGCTGCGGGCTACCTTAGCCTTTTTCGGCACCCGCAGCACCCCCGGAGGGGAATGCTGCGGGCTACCTTAGCCTTTTTCGGCACCCGCAGCACCCCCGCCGGGGAATGCTGCGGGCTACCTTAGCCTTTTTCGGCACCCGCAATTTTCGGCACCCGCAGCACCCCCGCCGGGGAATGCTGCGGGCTCCCTTAGCCTTTTTCGGCACCCGCAGCACCCCCGCCAGGGAAAGCTGCGGGCTACCTTAGCCTTTTTCGGCACACGCAGCACCCCCGCCGGGGAATGCTGCGGGGTACCTTAGCCTTTTTCGGCACCCGCAGCACCCCCACCGGAGAATGCTGCGGGCTACCTTAGCCTTTTTCGGCACCCGCAGCACCCCCGCCGGGGAATGCTGCGTGCTACCTTAGCCTTTTTTGGCACCCGCAATTTTCGGCACCCGCAGCACCCCCGCTGGGGAATGCTGCGGGCTACCTTAGCCTTTTTCGGCACCCGCAGCACCCCCGCCGGGGAAAGCTGCGGGCTACCTTAGCCTTTTTCGGCACACGCAGCACCCCCGCCGGGGAATGCTGCGGGGTACCTTAGCCTTTTTCGGCACCCGCAGCACCCCCGCCGGAGAATGCTGCGGGCTACCTTAGCCTTTTTCGGCACCCGCAGCACCCCCGCCGGGGAATGCTGCGGGCTACCTTAGCCTTTTTCGGCACCCGCAGCACCCCCGCCGGGGAATGATGCGGGCTACCTTAGCCTTTTTCGGCACCCGCAGCACCCCCGCCGGGGAATGCTGCGGGCTACCTTAGCCTTTTTCGGCACGCGCAGTTTTCGGCACCAGCAGCACCCCCGCCGGGGAATGCTGCGGGCTACCTTAGCCTTTTTCGGCACCCGCAGCACCCCCGCCGGGGAATGCTGCGGGCTACCTTAGCCTTTTTCGGCACCCGCAGCACCCCCGCCGGGGAATGCTGCGGTCTACCTTAGCCTTTTTCGGCACCCGCAGTTTTCGGCACCCGCAGCACCCCCGCCGGGGAATGCTGCGGGCTATCTTAGCCTTTTTCGGCACCCGCAGCACCCCCGCCGGGGAATGCTGCGGGCTACCTTAGCATTTTTCGGCACCCACAGCACCCCCGCCGGGGAATGCAGCGGGCTACCTTAGCATTTTTCGGCACCCGCAGCACCCCCGCCGGGGAATGCTGCGGGCTACCTTAGCCTTTTTCGGCACCCGCAGCACCCCCGCCGGGGAATGCTGCGGGCTACCTTAGCCTTTTTCGGCACCCGCAGCACCCCCGCCGGGGAATGCTGCGGGCTACCTTAGCCTTTTTCGGCACCCGCAGCACCCCCGCCGGGGAATGCTGCGGGCTACCTTAGCCTTTTTCGGCACCCGCAGCACCCCCGCCGGGGAATGCTGCGGGCTACCTTAGCCTTTTTCGGCACCCGCAGCACCCCCGCCGGGGAATGCTGCGGGCTACCTTAGCCTTTTTCGGCACCCGCAGCACCCCCGCCGGGGAATGCTTCGGGCAACCTTAGCCTTTTTCGGCACCCGCAGCACCCCCGCCGGGGAATGCTTCGGGCAACCTTAGCCTTTTTCGGCACCCGCAGTTTTCGGCACCTGCAGCACCCCCGCCGGGGAATGCTGCGGGCTACCTTAGCCTTTTTCGGCACCCGCAGCACCCCCGCCGGGGAATGCTGCGGGCTACCTTAGCCTTTTTCGGCACCCGCAGCACCCCCGCCGGGGAATGCTGCGGGCTACCTTAGCCTTTTTCGGCACCCGCAGCACCCCCGCCGGGGATGCTGCGTGCTACTTGCTTTTTGGCACCCGCAGCACCGCACCGGCTGCTGCAGGCTACCTGCCTTGGCACCCACAGCACCCCGGCCCGCAGGCTACGTGCCTTGGCACCCATAGCACCCCGGGTGCAGGCTACCTGCCATGGCACCCAGAGCATCCCGGTGGCAGGCTACCTGCCTTGGCACCCACAGCTCCCAGGCTGCAGGTACCTGCCCTGGCACCCACAGCACCCCGGCAGCAGGCTACCTGCCCTGGCACCCACAGCACCCCGGCAGCAGGCTAAGAGCTATTTACCTGGAACCTGTCCTGCTGAACTGACACAAGATGCTTCTGGTTTAGAATTTAAACTTTCTGGCCCATTATGAGGTCATTTACTGTTTATGATGTCATAAGCCCTGTGACATCATTATGAGGTCATGTACTGTTTATGATGTCATAAGCCCTGTGACTTGTGATGTTATCATACATTCTACGGCTGTTTTTTTTTCCCCTCTACGAGTTGGTAACCTAATTTATATAAGGCCAGCAAAGGCTCTTTTAACCTACCATATGGTTCACTTCCTGGCCCTAATAGCTCTCAATCTAATATACAGTACATGTCCTGATCCTGAGAGCTTACAATCTAATATACAGTACATGTGCCAATCCTGAGAGCCTACAATCTAATATACAGTATGTGTCCTGATCCTGAGAGCTCACAATCTAATATACGGTACATTTCCTGATCCTGAGAGCTTACAATCTAATATACAGTACATGTGCCAATCCTGAGAGCCTACAATCTAAAACACAGTATGTGTCCTGATGCTAAGAACGTACAATCTAATATACAGTACGTGTCTGCAGGCTACAGGCTACCTGCCCTGGCACCCACAGCACCCCGGTTGCAGGCTACCTACCTTGGCACCCACAGCACCCCGGCTGCAGGCTACCTGCCTTGGCACCCACAGCACTCCGTTTGCAGGCTACCTGCCTTGGCACCCACAGCACCCCAGCTGCAGGCTACTTGCCCTGACACCCACAGCACCCCGGCTGCAGGCTACCTGCCCTCACACCCACAGCACTCCGGGTGCAGGCTACCTCCCTGTCTACTGTACCGTCTGTCTACTCTAGCTTTATAGGAAACCCCTGTGAGTCCTGGTTCACACAGTACGTGTCTGCAGGCTACAGGCTACCTGCCCTGGCACCCACAGCACCCCGGTTGCAGGCTACCTGCCTTGGCACCCACAGCACCCCGGTTGCAGGCTACCTGCCCTGGCACCCACAGCACCCCGGTTGCAGGCTACCTACCCTGGCACCCACAGCACCCTGGATGCAGGCTATGTGCCCTGGCACCCACAGCACCCCGGCTGCAGGCTACCTGCCCTGGCACCCACAGCACCCCAGTTGCAGGCTACCTACCATGGCACCCATAGCACCCCAGCTGCAGGCTACCTGCCCTGGCACCCACAGCACCCCGGCTGCAGGCAACCTGCCCTGGCACCCACAGCACCTAGGCTGCAGGCCACCTGCCCTGGCACCCACAGCACTCCGGGTGCAGGCTACCTCCCTGTCTACTGTACCGTCTGTCTACTCTAGCTTTATAGGAAACCCCTGTGAGTCCTGGTTCACACAGTACGTGTCTGCAGGCTACAGGCTACCTGCCCTGGCACCCACAGCACCCCGGTTGCAGGCTACCTGCCTTGGCACCCACAGCACCCCGGTTGCAAGCTACCTGCCCTGGCACCCACAGCACCCCGGTTGCAGGCTACCTGCCCTGGCACCCACAGCACCCTGGATGCAGGCTATGTGCCCTGGCACCCACAGCACCCCCGCTGCAGGCTACCTGCCCTGGCACCCACAGCACCCCAGTTGCAGGCTACCTACCTTGGCACCCATAGCACCCCGGCTGCAGGCTACCTGCCCTGGCACCCACAGCACCTAGGCTGCAGGCCACCTGCCCTGGCACCCACAGCACTCCGGGTGCAGGCTACCTCCCTGTCTACTGTACCGTCTGTCTACTCTAGCTTTATAGGAAACCCCTGTGAGTCCGGGTTCACACAGGGCGCATTTTGTTCTTTTTGGAGAGACAGAACACATGGCGCCCAGATGCGCACATTCTCCATAAAATCCGGTCAAAGATCAGTTCTTTAAAATATTTCCTTTCAAAGTTTTTTTCCTGAAAATCGCAGCAAGTAACACGTCCTACAGGTGTCTGTGCTGAGATGTGGGGGGAGAAAATGGTGCAGTACTGAACTTCACCACTTGTCCCCGGCTACACGATGTGTGAACACGGCCTCAGCGCTGAGTGAGGAGCTACTTACCTGGAACCGTCCTCGCCAGGCTGGACTGGGGGGACTCCCCACTCTTCCCGCTCCCTTCCAATAAAACACGTGACCACTTCTTAGTAACAAAATTTCTTTATTAACAAAACTTCTTTATTATACAACTATATCACTCTATGCTGGCATAAATTATGTGGGAAGGCCACAGCTTATTTATTATTAATATAGAACATCAACTTATTTCCTTCTTTCCATGCCTATCGCCTATTCTTAACTTATAATGCTCTAAACCTTTTGAGGCGTGAGAAAGCCCGTTACGGCCTGTACGCACCCTCAATCTTCCAGCTGGCATGGAAATACCGCTAAACCGCCTACTGCTGTGACAACTTAACACAACCTCTCAACCAGGAACCCCTTCCCCATTCCCCCCTCAGCTCAAAGGGCGGGCGGGCGGGTGGGCGTCTTCCTTCTTCTCTTACTCCACGTGGAATGGCACACTTCTCCTTCTCCCTCTCTCTTCTTCCTGTATTAACTCCTCCCACCTCCTCTGGTCGCTTAACCCTTTCCTGTCCTAATCTCCCACCCCCCAGTCCCTCGCTCCTACGCTACCTGCTTTGTAGCTATCTAGACTGGGGGGACTCCCCACTCTTCCCGCTCCCTTCCAATAAAACACGTGACCACTTCTTAGTAACAAAATTTCTTTATTAACAAAACTTCTTTATTATACAACTATATCACTCTATGCTGGCATAAATTATGTGGGAAGGCCACAGCTTATTTATTATTAATATAGAACATCAACTTATTTCCTTCTTTCCATGCCTATCGCCTGTTCTTAACTTATAATGCTCTAAACCTTTTTTAGAAATTGTCTTTCCTGCATTGGCTAATGAGTACAGACACGGCTCTTGGGGTACTTTTAGTACATTCGGTATACATGTTCCCCTGGATAGTGTGATGCAGCAGAAATAGTGAATGAATTATATTGATAACATTCTTCTTTTCCTACTTGATGACTTAAAAGCAAAAAAAAAAACCAACCTACCGGAAAACCCATTTACATACAAGGTTAATATTCCTTTAACGTGAGTTGGATCACAAGTCCTACCCACAATCTCTTCATACAGCTTCACATTGAGCAAAGCATAAGGGAGTGTGATAATTGCTTATTAATCTTGCGTTTCCTTTCTTCCATCTCTTTATTTCTTCCTTTCTCTCATCGCTTTCTAGCTGTACAGCTCTCGTCTTTCTTACCAGCCAACTGTCCTTGGAGCTGCATCCTCAGACCTGGGCTACCCTGTGGCCTTGGCTGCTGGAGTGAGCGCTACCCTTCCATACCAGGTACTCCTCGGGAAGAGGAGACGGGCTTAATGCACAAGAATAGGATTAATGAAACACGTTTATGGGGAGGTGGCGAATCTCATGGGTTCTGGTAACGTGAATAATGGCATCACAGAGAGTTTATCTGTCCTAAGCTCTAGTGCACCCAGATCAATGGGAGGAAAATTTGGATGGGGATCATGTATTGATTCTGCTTTTCCCCCTAAGCTTGTGCTGCTGCGGGGAGCTGATGGATAAAGCCGGCTGCTCTGAGACTGGGGGGACTCCCCACACTTCCCGCTCCCTTCCAATAAAACACGTGACCACTTCTTAGTAACAAAACTTCTTTATTAACCAAAATTCTTTATTAAACATGTATCTCACTCTATGCTGGCATAAATTATGTGGGAAGGCCACAGCTTATTTATTATTAGTATATAACATCAACTTATTTCCTTCTTTCCATGCCTATCGCCTGTTCTTAACATCTAATGCTCTAAACCTTTCGAGGCGTGAAAAAGCCCGTTACGGCCTGTACGCACCCTCAATCTTCCAGCTGGCATGGAAATACTGCTAAACCGCCACGAAGGATGCAGCCTGCCTACGCTGCCATCCGCCCCCCACATGCCAGCGTCATAGCCGCCTCAACCCCGTCCTGCAACCCCGATAAGAATGTGTCCATGCCTATGTCGCTTAAATGGACACCATCCTTCCTCCACATCCCTGGCACCTTCTTCTCCAACTCCCAATGCCTAATGGCTACCCCTCCTATAGCCTTAACAAATTTTGAAATTTTAAAATTCACATTTTTTCTGACCCTGTCAATCGCCTCCACGTCCCTTGCTTCCTTCCACACTCTCCTAGCGATTATGTCGGACCATACTATAACAGTCTCCTCAGCATATCCTCCTTCATGAGGGCGAGTAACTCCGCTACCTTCGCCCTCCCCAGATCATTACCGCCTGCATGAATTACTAGGATTACTTTACTTGAGACCATCTGCTGATACACAATACCTCGTGCAGCAGCCTGGCCCATTGTAAACCTCTTATCCAGTGCCATTTCACCTGGACCACTTTCAGGCCCAGGTTCCTGCCAATGGGCCGGGTCCCCGCTCTTTTCTCTGCCCAATGAATGAAAGAGTGGCCCACCACCCAAACTGTCCACTCCGAACCTGCAAAATAAACACATAAACGGCACACCACAATGTAACTTTAACTATATAACTCTCAAGTTTGGTCGGACGTACGACTTGTACGCCTCCGACCTCCAGCGTCCAACCCGCTTCACCTCGTCTCCTCTTAATCCGCAAGTGAACGCCGACGTTGCTGCGCCAATCCTGAACGAATGCGTGCCAAACTCGCTGGGCTCGAAACCTAATCTCTTCAAGCATGTGCGCATGACCGCCCCAAATTGGAACTTGGTTAGTGGGGCGCCTGAAGCATGCGCCAACAGTTTTCCTTTTCCGCTGTGTTGCGACAAAAACTGTTTCAGCAACGCCACAGGACACGCAGCTGTCCCCAACGCCGTCAAGCGCAGCCACTCGCCTGCGCCATACACATCAGTCTTGGACTTTTTGATGCATAACTTTATATCATCTGCACTGCACAGCACATCCTTGAAACGCAACCCCCCCAGCTTCTTACAGCTGGGAGCCACTATTTCGCTCAGTCTCAATGCTGCGAAGAACGCTAACGAAAACGCAACCCGAAAGAGCAGCACCTCGCTTTCGTCTTTGCACACTGCTCCCAAAATGTTCAGCATTACATTTAGCAATTCGAATGTTATCGGCCGCCTGTCGTCTCTTGACGACCTTTTTTTTTTCCAGCCTTTAAGTATCTGTCCGAAGACAAAATCCTTTGTCACATCGCGCCGTCCGTGCAGGCGCAACAAAAACGCAATGGCCGATAAATGCTTGCGCGCCGAGCTCGCCGATGCGCCCCGACGCCGCAGCTCCGCCATAATGTCTAACGTCACCGCTCTCGCCCGCGCTCCATCAGGGAATTGTCCCCCTGCTGCCATCAACCATGTTTTCCATATTGCATTATATCGCTTCCACGTCGATTCCGCAACGGAGTTGCGAATCAGAGTCGTGAGCTCTCTTCTACTATCTCCCATAAGATCACCGGGCAACATACCCCTTTGACATCCGCTGTCGGGTGGAGTTCCCTGAATCTCTCCATCTGGAAACGAGAAAGAGCGTCAGCCGTGTTATTGTTTACTCCGGGTACGTGTCTCGCCTTCAGCTTAATATTATTCTGCAGGCATCTCAAGACCAAATGGCGTAAAACTGCCAAAACCAAGGGAGATCTGGATGTCTGCTTGTTCACCGCTGTCACTACTGCCTGGTTGTCCGACCAGAAGCAGATATTCCTGTTTTCCAAAACCGGCCCCCAGATCTCCACCGCCACCATTAGCGGAAAAATCTCCAGCAGTGTTATGTTCTTCACCCACCGTCTTTCGAACCATTCTCTGGGCCATGGTGCACTGCACCAACTGTCCTCCAAAATTACACCAAAACCGCAGGAGCCCGATGCATCCGACATCAGTCCCAGCTCCTCGTTTGCAACCTCCGCAGTTTGACAAATCACCTGACCATTGAACGTTTGAAGAAAGACTTGCCATGTGTGCAAGTCCTCCTTCATACCCTTTGTCACTCTGACGAAGTGGTGTTTCTCTTTTATCCCGACTGTCGCCAATGACAGCCGCCTTGCAAACGGGCGGCCCATCGGAATGACCCGACACGCAAAATTTAACAAGCCTATAATTACTTGGAGCTGGTGCAGTGTAACTTTTTTAGAACTGCCAACCAACTTAACTTCTTGCCGCAACCGCGCTACTTTCTCGTCCGGTAAACGAAATACCATTGCCATGGTATCGATTTCAATACCTAAAAATGTAAGACATGTTACCGGACCGACCGTTTTCTCGCGTGACAGCGGTACTCCCGCTTTGCCCATCAGATCCTGAAATGATGCCAATAACAAGCCGCATACCTCTGAATCTGATGGCCCGACGAAAAGGAAATCATCCAGATAATGTAACACCGATCGGATGCCCGTCTCGTATTGAAGCATCCAGTCCAGAAATGAACTGAACACTTCAAAGTAATAACAAGAGATGGAACACCCGATCGGTAAGCACATATCCACAAAATATAAGCCGTCCAAGCGGCAGCCCAACAAGTGAAAGCAATCTGGATGCACCGGTAATAGTCGAAAAGCGGACTCGATATCAGCTTTTGCCAACAGAGCCCCCTTTCCGGCCTGCCGTATCAGGCAGACAGCCCTATCGAAGGAAGTATACGATACGGCTGTTTGCTCCTTGGAAATCCCGTCGTTGACTGACTCGCCCGTCGGGTAGGATAAGTGATGGATAAGCCGGAACTTACCCGGTTCCTTTTTTGGTACCAAGCCCAAAGGTGAAACGCGTAAGTTCTCGAATGGCGGTTCCTGAAAAGGCCCCGCCATCCGACCCAGCTCAACCTCCTTTAGTAGCTTCTCCATCACCATCTCTTTATTGTCGTACGCCGATTTTAAATTACGACTAAGCGTTAACGCCGAACCCGGTTGATGCGGAATCACGCAACCCGTGTTAAAACCTTCTTTAAGAAGGTTTGCTTCCCGTCTCCTGTGGTACTTGCCTAACCACTCCTCCAGGAACAGCGCGTTCACTGGCGTTGCCCCCGGGCGACGCCGTGGCCACGGGCAAGTTTTGCTTTTGTCTCCGAAAACAACGTACCGCTGCGTGCGCACCGCCGCAAAAGGAGCACTCGTGCCGGAACTTACATGCTGCAAGAAACCGACAGTTACCCTCATTGAATGCCCAGCAAGAACCCGAGGGCTTATGTGCCACGGGTGCCTGCTGTCCACCAGTTACCGTGTTATTGCTCTGAAAAAGGGGCTTCGCCGGCTTTTGCGCCAGGATCAACTGGATCCAAGCATCCGTCGCTTTTGTCGCCCAGCTCACGTTACTCATTCCCGAAATCCGTCGACGAAAATCTTCGTCATAGCGCCACCATGCCGCACCGCCGTGCAGCTTGTAAGCGCTATGAATAGTGTTAATATATACCAGCAGCTCCGGGCCTTTTCCCGGCTGGTGCTGGCATATAACGTGAGCCAGGGTCAACATGGCTTGTAGCCAATTGCTAAATGTTTTAGCTATTTTGGGCTTCTTGTCCCGTTCTGCGAAGCGCTCCTTATCAACCGACACATGCTCCACCGATAGGAGCGACCAGATGTCCACGTATATTCCACTTTTAATTTTCTCAATTGTGTCCTCCGCGAGGCCCACCCCCAGCGGGGCCACGCCACAAAATAGAGAGTCTGAAAAACGTAAACCATCTTTCACCGACTCCTCGCTTTTTCCGGTCGCCACCGCTGGCGAGCACCCGGTAGCGTGAGCCACATCACCAACCACGGGCGAGTCTCGTCTCCCCGTATTACCACACAACACCGTTCCTTTACCTTTATCAAACTCATCCACCAGCGCTCTCAGCGCTACCATAAAATTATTCACGTTATTGGGCGACGAAGCACCCCAAACTCTATCGCATGGTAACTCACCCTCCAATTCATCCTCCGGCCCTGCCGAGGGGAAAGACGGGTGACTCGGTCCCGGTCGGCTCCTTTCCGGACTCGCCACCGCGTGTCGTACCCTGTCCCTATTATGGGAGACACCACGGGGTAGCATGCTATAGCCATAGGACGCCCTGGAGGCTGCGGCCCGTTCGCCCTGCCTTTCGGTACGTGAGGCCTGCCTCTCATCTGTGGAGGAAGCTGGTGAACATGGTAAAGCCTGCTGCGAAGCGCAAACCAAAGTCCCATGGCCGCTGCGCCTACCACTCCTGTCCACCGCTTCCGAACGCCTGTACCCTCTGGCGAAATGGGGCGCCTCCCGACGTGTACAAGGCTCACCAGACTCCGAAGACGAGCTATCTATCCTTGCTTCACTGCGCCAGCTTCCTCGCACCATGCCGCCAACCCCCCGCCTGCCGCCTAACCCCCCCTCTGTCCCGCTACCGGCCCCTTGACTACCGGGCACGTAGCTTCCCCCTCCCCTCTTACCCTTCCTCTGTCTCACCTGTCCGCTTTGCTCCACCCCGTAAGCCCCTTGCCGGCCTGAAGTGCCTTCGATTGCTTGAGCTCGACTGTCCTCCCCAAAAGGGAAAGAACCCCGTGGCGACATGTGACCGCTGCTCGCTGCCCCTCCTCCCCCTCCCTCCTTCCTTCCTTCATACCCCGTAAGCCCCTTGACGGCCTGAGGCGTCTTTATAGTAAATTCCGCTGCCCCTCATATTAGGGCATGAGCCCTGGGGTGACAAGGGGGCCATACTGCCTAATTGTACTCCCCCCCCTTCCCCCCCTCTGTTTTCCCGCCCTGCGCCTCTTCCTTCTATTCCCTCCCCCCCCTCCCCACCCCCCCTCCCCTTGTACTGCGCTCGCGCTGCTGCGGCCGCTTGCGCTGTTGCCGGCCTCGCTGCTGCCGCTGGCGCTCGTCTCCCTCCGCACGGGAGTCCTAGCGCCGGAACTTCTTTCGGCCAGCGGATCCATCCGCCCGCTGCCGGCACGGCGCGCAGGCCATCCCCCTTCTCTCTCTGCCTGACGCTGGACAGCCGCGGGGCAACCCCTTCCCGCGCTGGACTTACCCGCTCCTGATGCCGCTGCTGAAGTCCCGGTAAGTACCTCGGGGGTTTCTTCTATTCTTCCGGCGCTTCTTCCGGTCGCACCCATGTTGCTTCCCGCCGCGGCTCGCTGCGGCCGCGCTCCGCCACCGATACTTGAACGCGCAGGTCTCGGGCTTGCGTTCTGGCCCCCCTTCTTCACGGCTGGGCTCGGGCTCAGCCTGGTAGGGGGAATCCTCCTTCTCTGGGGTCTTCCGCGGGGCGCACTGGAAACCATCTGCGCCGGCTGTTCTTCTCCTGCCCCGGCTTCTCCCGACGGCGTGGCTCCGAACTCCGCGGCCATCCTCATCAGCCAGTCAGGTCCCTGGCTGGCAACAGCTTCCTTGATCTGCAGAACGAGCTGGTCCATGTTTCTTCTCTTTTAATCTTCTGCCTTCCTTCACACGTCTTCCTTCTTCTCTTACTCCACGTGGAATGGCACACTTCTCCTTCTCCCTCTCTCTTCTTCCTGTATTAACTCCTCCCACCTCCTCTGGTCGCTTAACCCTTTCCTGTCCTAATCTCCCGCCCCCCAGTCCCTCGCTCCTACGCTACCTGCTTTGTAGCTATCTAATATGGCTGCAGATACCAGGCTTCACTTAACTGAACCCTTGAACTGAATCTCCACCTGTTTAACAACGTGTCAATATTAGATCCAAAAATTCTGTGTAGATTGGATTTCTTAATGTGTCGGCGCTCCATTTATTTGACACAGAGCACAAAATCACCTGCGTGTACTTAGATTACATGTGTACCTATGTGCTATGGAAAGCGCAGTTACATGTCAAGTTTGGATTGCAGAGACCCCCAATGATCACTAGAACAAACCAGCTGAAGTAGTCATCGGAGCGCTGCCACCATTCTCTAGCTGAAGATGGGCTCATAGACCTTCCATTGAGCCAGTCGTCAGCCAGCAGAGTGACAGCACTTGGATGAGGGTTTCAGCTGTTTTGTTCTGGCGATTGTTTCTCATCATGATCAAAACGTTTGACATGTTTCTGTGACATCTCAAAAGCTTTTGGAAGTTGCAGTTAGGCGGTATTCACACAGGCGAAGCGTTTTTGCGCAAAAAACACAATCTGATTTATATTAAACGTTTCGCGTGTGGAGAAAACAAAAAAAAACCAATCGCATCTGGTTCCAATATAAAAAAACAGATCGCACTCAAATGTTCTGCAATTTTTTTTCCTCCACGCTTTCATATTGGGAAAAAACGGCAAAGAAACAGAACATGCAGCGATTTTTCAAACTCGGACAATTGGTCAAAGAGAAAATTAAACCCATTAAAATACATAGTAACATAGTATGTTAGGCTGAAGGGAGACAGTGTCCATCTAGCTCAGCCTGTTTCCACCTCCTCCTTGTTGATCCAGAGGAAGGCAAAAAACCCCGAATGAGGCAGAAGACAATTAGCCCGTCTGGGGGAAAACATTCCTTCCCGACTCCATAATGGCAGTCAGAATATTCCCTGGATCAATGAAGAAAAAGGGAGTAGAGATGAGCGAACGTTCTCGTCCGAGCTTGATGCTCGTTCGAGTATTAGCGTGTTCGGGATGCTCGTTATTCGTAACGAGTACCACGCGATGTTCGGGTTACTTTCACTTTCATCTCTGAGATATTAGCGCGCTTTTCTGGCCAATAGAAAGACAGGGAAGGCATTACAACTTCCCCCTGCGACGTTCAAGCCCTATACCACCCCCTGCAGTGAGTGGCTGGCGAGATCAGGTGTCACCCGAGTATATAAATCGGCCCCTTCCGCGGCTCGCCACAGATGCGTTCTGCCGTAGCTCAGGGAAAGTGCTGCTGATGCCGGAGCTGCTATAGGGAGAGTGTTAGGAGTATTTTAGGCTTCAAGAACCCCAACGGTCCTTCTTAGGGCCACATCTAACCGTGTGCAGTAGTGTGGAGGCTGCTTTTTGCAGTGTTGCACTTTTTTTTTTTTTTTGCATATCGGCCGTGCAGAGCATTGCGCCCTGCAGTAATTATTATACATCGTCCAGGACCAGTAGTGCTGGTGAGGCAGGGACAGAAGACATATTAATAGAATATAGGCAGTGTGCCTTTCCAAAAACATTTGTGAAAAAACATCTATTTGGGCTGCCTGTGACCGTCCTCTGTGTACTGGGTCTGTGCTGGGTGTAGTTGTCCTCCTAATTCATATGCAGCCAGCTAAGTGTTACAGCAGGCTTGTGCAAAATTATTTCCTGGCTCTGTGTTGGCAGTTACATCACCGCTGTATTGCAGTCCACAGTGCTACAGTTTGCAGTTAGTTGACATACTCCAGGGCCAGTAGTGGTGACGCAGGGACAGAAGACGTATTAATAGAAAATAGGCAGTGTGCAAAAGGCAAAAATAGGCAGTGTGTAAAAATTGTTGGGAGGGGGGGGGGCCCACTCTTGCCGCTATTGTGGCTTAATGGTGGGACCTGGTAACTTGAGATGCAGCCCAACACGTAGCCCCTCGCCTGCCCTATCCGTTGCTGTGTCGTTCCCATCATTTTCTTGAATTGCCCAGATTTTCACAAATGAAAACCTTAGCGAGCATCGGCGATATACAAAAATGCTCGGGTCGTCCATTGACTTCAATGGGGTTCGTTATTCGAAACGAACCCTCGAGCATCGCGATAATTTCGTCCCGAGTAACGAGCACCCGAGCATTTTGGTGCTCGCTCATCTCTAAAAGGAGTTCTTTTTCCATCTTGAAATCTGGCAGAACTTGAACGGGGAAAAAATATTGCCTGCGTGAATACACCCACAATCTTTAAAAATAATGATGATGTTTTGGCTTCTGCAGCCACCACTAAAATGAGCTGACTACATATTGTGTTATCATTGGGTCTAGTCTGTAATACTATGCAGTCAGCTCCCTCTAGTGGTGGCTGCAGGTAGCTTTTAAATCTATGTCTGCAGCAAATATGCAGCTGTGTCAGAAAAACTGAGCCCCTCCTATAATCAAGATATAAAGAATATAATCTTCAGCGGTTTTTGAACGCTTTCTTTTCTTTAACTCTAACAAAGGTAGTCAAGGGTTGACATTCGCTTTGAAACCTCACGCTGCTAAAATACTTTTTTAAATAAACCATGAAGGAACCAACTTTATAAATTGAAATTATACCATCACAACCATCTGAAAGGCTTCAGTTTTCTTAAGAGATGTGGTTAATGAAATCTGCTACAGTGAGTATCTGCACATGGCAGGATGATGGGTTATGCTGTAAATGCAGCGCAAACTTACCTGTGATGGAGGGGATGTAGAAAAGGATGTGGCACAGACATCCTGGGAATCCTCCACAGATGGGTATGCAGCTCCTGGCTCCTCGAGTGCCCTGTTGGGATACATTAAAACAAAGCCCATGCAAAAGAATGATCCCAGACTATTATAGAAGTGCAAATACCATACTTATTTAGTGTGTGATACACCCAGCACTGCTATAGGACGGACACACTAAAGATCTGCTTATCTGGCCGAACTGACCAGATTGGTGGCTTCAGTAGCCACAAAGACACCTATTAAGGTCTTTTACCACAAACTAAAACAAAGCACATACCCGAGGTACAAAGTCTGCACTGAAAGGGGTAATTTGGCTTCTTAGCTAAGGCTACATGGCGACATTGGTTGCAATGCACGTTGTTCAGGCATAAATTGCATCCAGATGTTAGTGAATTAGGTAAACGATTGCTTACCCGATGCTTTAATGCAGAATTAACCCTTTGCAGTCCAATTTTGAATTCAGGGTTTTTTAGGGAATTTTCTCTTTCTGCCATTACAAAATGACACCCCCTGCTGGCTAGAGCCAGTACTGCGGTATTCTGGAGAGGCCCCCTGACAACAGAGCGGCCAGTAATATACAGTAAGAATACCCTGCCGTACGTCTTCCGATATCAGAAGCTGTACAGCCTTCATTCAGAATGTCTTTAGACGTCATATAGTGGATTGGAAAGGGTTAATAGCTATGGTCCAGGCTGCAGTTAGGGTTGTTTTACCTCAAAATATTTTTATTGAAAGACATTTTTCCTTTTAACAATTACGCAAAATTTTCCCCTCGCATACCCAGTCATATCCACTGCGGTGTGAGTTATGTTCCGGGGGGATGGGGGTTCATGTCAGATGACCTTTCATCGATTCAATGGAATTTTGGAACTCTTGCCATATTTTTCAGCCTGTCTTGCATGAAAGGGAAGAGTAAGGGGGGCATAGAAATGGGTGAAGGGAAGGGGGAGAAATGGAAAGGGAGGGAAAACTGGAGTGGAGGGGGGCACAAACTTTGGGTCTGATCGTTTGATCCTTTACAACTGTACAAATAACAATAAACTAAGTTGACACCCTACTTATTACTAGTTCCATTTCTTGCTTCTCTCCTCTCTCGCATATATTCATAGAATCATAGAATGGTAAAGTTGGAAGGATCCCTGGGGTCATCTGGTCCAACCCCCTGCTCAGTGCAGGATTCACTAAATCATCCCAGACAGATATTTGTCCAGCCTTTGTTTGAACACTTCTATGGAAGAAGAACTCACCACCTCCCGTGGTAACCTGTTCAACTCAGTGATCACTCTCACTATTCTCAGGTAAGCCCGAGCTATTGCTTTCAATAACGCGCCTCTAGCCAACACATGGGTCCTCCCCACATCCTCTAGGTCACGTTATACCCCCTAGATAGGGGGGTCCCGGGACATGGACCTCTCTATATACCATGTGGACATTTTAAAACCTAAATCCCATAGTTCCTGCTGTTTAGCTTAGAAGTCAGTCTTTTCTATTCAAGCTTTGGAGATCCACATCAAGGCTCTCATAGATGTGCAGTGAGACTGAATGCTAGTCCACACAGTACGCGCTGTGCAAATTGGGTTGTCAGCGCGTCTGTATGTGCGTTTGTGGAGGTTTGGCATTGTCACATAGTCAACAGCGACCAAGATGAGAGCTAATAATTCTGCGATAAAGCACTGGGTAAGACAATTCCCAGAACTACCTTTTACCTAAAGTTTACAAATGGGAGTACAAACAGGATAACTTCTGAGTGCTTCTTTAACTTGTCATCACGTTTGAGCCCCATAAACTATGTTATGGGGCTCAGACATGAAGGAATGCGGAGTGGCGTTTGATACCGGATGCCACACTCCTGCGCTGTCTCTGCCAGCAACACAGCTTACCTCTTTTCTGCTCACAGTGTGCACGCTCTACTACATATAAATTGGAGAGTGCATGCAAACAGCAAGCTGAAAAAAGTATCACTACGCACGTGCCAACTTCAGGGGGGCACAGCGCAGGAATTGGGTGCCTGGTGAGCATCAAACACCACCACTCCTTCCATCATGTTTGAGCGCCATAACGTAGTTATCGTTAACAGATAAGACATCATGGCCATAACTAGACATCTACCTGAATAGACTGTTACAGTAATAATATATATTCTATATTATATATATTTTCTATGCTTCTCACATCAGCCTATGCAGACACACATTATATATATATATATATATATATATCTTCCTTCCATCTAAATGGTTAACGTTTTGTATGCTGGAATGTACAAGATGCTTCTGTGACTCCCACACTTCTTTCCCAGGACAAAAGTTGTTGAGAGCACTCTGAGGCCCCCACCATCGCATTTTAAAGGATAATGAACACAGGATAAGTTTATTTTCTTAGGAATCACGTATTTTAGTAGTAACACACACCTTAAGGCGTTAACATATGTTAGTCATTGCAAACTAAGCCAATCATGAGTTGTTATGACTTTAGGGGCATCTATTGCTATGTCATTTGGGATAGTGATGCTATTAATAGATCAGAAGCTTACTGATGTTGACAAACATTGTGTCAGTGTCAATTACTCTGCATGCATGCACTTCTCATTGTAACCAATTTGGAGCAGTACAGTGAAGTCAGAGGGATATGATGTATTTCCCATAACAAGACCTATGGTTTTACTGTATTTTCTTTTACAAGTCAAGTAATTAGGGGAGATCCATAGATCCTGATTTTAAAGAAAATGACAATTTCCACGAACTGTGAATCTACATGTACCAGCAGAGATAGTGTCTTGACTTCCACAAGAGATCAGAAAGGTTAAAACGAGCTACAACATATGTCCTATCAGTTGTTATACATTTACAAGATGTGTGTAATCTGAGTAGATTCTGAGCTGATGTCCTCTGTGGCTCTAGACGGTATGTGTGCATGCTGCCTGTGTCCTCACCCGTAGTTGCAGGGATGCATGTGTGAGGTACTGGGGAAAGGTCGGTCAACAAAATGATCAATAATAATCCCCATGATGGGCTGGGTCCTTTCATACTGCCTGAAATGCAACAAACACATTGATGTTATTGAGCTGCTGGGCCTAGTTGTCCTATAGACGCTTACTGCCATCTATCTTGTAGCTAAATTTATCCTTGGGTGTAGGGGTATTGGCATACAAATCTAGTATAATGGAAGTGTATGATAAGGCACTGAACTAGTCTAGAAGTGTGCATTGTGAATAATGACGTACACGTTATTTTATCGGGAGTCTACCGTATAACTGCATACCTGTGGCGACTTGGCTTACCGAGTAGACATGAAAGCCAGATTGGTTCTATAGGCGCAGGTCAATGTTAGGGTTCCAATGGGGGTCCCTACGGTCCCGACACATACTGCTTGGAAACCTGCAAAAAAGAAACAGCAATGAGGACTGATAGTGACAACTACACCAAGGACTAGAGTGATCTGTAGATACACTGACAATTACAGTTCAGTCACATGAAATAGCAATAGAATTAAAATCTGTGCTGCCCTAGGGCTTTAGGTCATGGACTGCCAACCATGTGCAGCGAGCTTTGCACAGCAGATTACTATAGGAGTAAAAAGGAGCTTGTATGTAAGAGCATTCTTTAAGGGTCTATCCAGAATAGTTTCATAAGATGCTCATTACTTAGAACGCTACACGAATAAACTGCACATAATCCACCACAGTTCACTTCAATAATGCAGTTTTTGTGACATCAAACTGCAGCATGCCTTATTGGCTTTTAGGACAATTTCCCTCCACCGACTTAAAAACGGGTTTTCGGTATTTTGGCTTTATGTACTTCCAGATTTAGCATTCCTTTAGGCTACATCTACATGGAGCAGATTTTCCATCCAAATTTTCCACACGGAAAATCCGCAACATTTGGCACCCGCAGCACCCCACCGGCTGCTGCAGACTACCTGCCTTTCGGCACCCGCAGCACCCCACCGGCTGATGCAGGCTACCTGCCATTCGGCACCTGCAGCACCCTACCGGCTGCTGCAGGCTACCTGCCTTTTGCCACCGGCAGCACCCCACCAGCTGCTACTGGCTACCTGCCTTTTGGCACCTCCAGCACCCCATCGGCTGCTGCAGGCTACCTGCCTTTTGGCACCTCCAGCACCCCACTGGCTGCTGCAGACTACCTGCCTTTTGGCACCCGCAGCACCCCACCTGCAGCGGCAGGCTACCTGCCTATTGGCACGTCCAGCACCCCACCGGCTGCTGCAGGCTACCTGCCTTTTGGCACGTCCAGCACCCCACCGGCAGCTGCAGGCTACCTGCCTTTTGGCACATCCAGCACCCCACCGGCTGCTGCAGGCTACCTGCCTTTTGGCACCCGCAGCACCCCACTGGCTGCTGCAGGTGACCTGTCTTTTGGCACCCGCAGCATTCCACCGGCTGCTGGAGGCTACCTGCGTTTTATCACCCGCAGCACCTCACTGGCTGCTGCAGGCTACCTGCCTTTTGACACCCGCAGCACCCCACCGGCTGCTGCAGGCTACCTGCTTTTTGGCACCCGCAGCACTCCATCGGCTGCTGCAGGCTACCTGCTTTTTGGCACCCGCAGCACTCCACCGGCTGCTGCAGGCTACCTGCAATTTGGCAACCGCAGCACCCCACCGGCTGCTGCAGGCTACCTGCCTTTTGGCACCCGCAGCACCCCACCGGCTGCAGGCTACCTGCCATTTGGCAACCATAGTACCCCACCGGCTGCTGCAGGCTACCTGCCTTTTGGCACCTGCAGCACCCCACCGGCTGCTGCAGGCTACCTGCCTTTTGGCACCTCCAGCACCCCACCGGCTGCTGCTGACTACCTGCCTTTTGGCACCCGCAGCACCCCACCGGCTGCTGCAGGCTACCTGCCTTTTGGCACCCGCAGCACCCCACCGGCTGCAGGCTACCTGCCTTTTGCGACCCGCAGCACCCCACCGGCTGCTGCAGGCTACCTGCCTTTTCGCACCCGCAGCACCCAACCGGCTGCTGCAGGCTACCTGCCTTTTCGCACCCGCAGCACCCCACCGGCTGCTGCAGGCTACCTGCCTTTTTGCACCCGCAGCACCCAACCGGCTGCTGCAGGCTACCAGCCTTTTGGCACCCACAGCACCCCGGCTGCTGCAGACTACCTGCATTGGCACCCGCAGCACCCCGGCTGCAGGCTACCTGCCTTTTGGCACATCCAGCACCCCTTAGGCTGCTGCAGGCTACCTGCCTTTTGGCACCCGCAGCATCCCACCAGCAGCTGCAAGCTACCTGCCTTTTGGCACCGGCAGCACCCCACCGGCTGCTGCAGGCTACCTGCCTTTTGGCAAGTCCAGCACCCCACCGGTTGCTGCAGGCTACCTGCCTTTTGGCAACCGCAGCACCCCTTCGGCTGCTGCAGGCTAACTGCCTTTTGGCACCCGCAGCACTCCACCGGCTGCTGCAGGCTACCTGCCTTTTGGCACCCGCAGCAACCCACCGGCTGCTGCAGGCTCCCTGCTTTTTGGCCCCCCTTTCAGCACCCTGGCTGCAGGCTACCTGCCCTTTGGCACCCGCAGCACCCCACTGGCTGCTGGAGGTTATCTGTCTTTTGGCACCCACAGAATCCCACCGGCTGCTGCAGGCTACCTGCCTTTTGGCACCTCCAGCACCCCACCGGCTGCTGCAGGCTACCTGCCTTTTCGCACCTCCAGCACCCCACCGGCTGCTGCAGACTACCTGCCTTTTGGCACCTCCAGCACCCTATCGGCTGCTACAGACTACCTACTTTTGGCACTGGCAGCACCCCACCGGCTGCTGCAGGCTACCTGCCTTTTCGCACCTCCAGCACCCCACCGGCTGCTGCAGACTACCTGCCTTTTGGCACCTCCAGCACCCTATCGGCTGCTACAGACTACCTACTTTTGGCACTGGCAGCACCCCTCCGGCTGCTGCAGCCTACCTGCTTTTTGGCATTCGCAGCACCCCGGCTGCAGGCTACCTGCCTTTTGGCACCCGCAGCACCCCACTGGCTGCGGCAGGCTACCTGCTTTTTGGCAACCACAGCACCCCCGCTGCAGGCTACCTGCCCTTTGGCACCCGCAGCATCCCAAGGATGCTGCAGGCTACCTGCCTTTTGGCATATCCTGCACCCCACCGGTTGCTGCAGACTACCTGCCTTTTGGCACTTACAGCATCCCACCGGCTGCTGGAGGCTACCTGCGTTTTGTTACCTGCAGCACCCCTTTGGCTGCTGCAGGCTAACTGCCTTTTGGCACCCGCAGCACTCCACTGGCTGCTGCAGGCTACCTGCCTTTTGGCACCCGCAGCAACCCACCGGCTGCTGCAGGCTCCCTGCTTTTTGGCCCCCCTTTCAGCACCCTGGCTGCAGGCTACCTGCCTTTTGGCACCCGCAGCACCCCACTGGCTGCTGGAGGTTACCTGTCTTTTGGCACCCACAGAATCCCACCGGCTGCTGGAGGTTACCTGCCTTTTGGCATACGCAGCACCCCACCAGCTGCTACAGGCTACCTGCCTTTTGGCACCAGCAACACCCCACCGGCTGCTGCAGGCTACCTGCCTTCTGGCACCTGCAGCACCCCACCGGCTGCTGCAGGCTAACTGCCTTTTGTCACCCGCAGCACCCCACCGGCTGCTGCAGGCTACCTGCCTTTTGGCACCCGCAGCACCCCAGCTGCAGGCTCCCTGCTTTTTCGCACCCGCAGCACCCCACCATCTGCTGCAGGCTACCTGCCTTGTGGCACCCGCTGCACCCCACCGGCTGCTGCAGGCTACCTGCCTTTAGGCACCCGCAGCACCCCACCGGCTGCTGCAGGCTACCTGCTTTTTGGCACCTGCAGCACCCCACCGGATGCTGCAGGCTAACTGCCTTTTGGCACCCGCAGCACTCCACCGGCTGCTGCAGGCTACCTGCGTTTTTGCACCCGCAGCATCCCACCGGCTGCTGCAGGCTACCTGCCTTTTGGCACCTCCAGCACCCCACCGGCTGCTGCAGACTACCTGCAGTGGCACCCGCAGCACCCCGGCTGCAGGCTACCTGCCTTTTGGCACATCCAGCACCCCAACGGCTGCTACAGGCTACCTGCCTTTTAGCACACGCAGCACCCCACCGGCTGCTGCAGACTGCCTGCAGTGGCACCCGCAGCACCCCGGCTGCAGGCTACCTGCCTTTTGGCACTGGCAGCACCCCACCGGCTGCTGCAGGCTACCTGCCTTTTAGCACACGCAGCACCTCACCGGCTGCTGCAGGCTACCTGCCTTTTGCCACCCGCAGCACCCCACCGGCTGCTGCAGGCTACCTGCCTTTTGCCACCTGCAGCACCCCTCCGGCTGCTGCAGCCTACCTGCCTTTTGGCACCCGCAGCACCCCGGCTATAGACTACCTGCCTTTTGCCACCCGCAGCACCCCACCGGCTGCTGCAGGCTACCTGCCTTTTGCCACCCGCAGCACCCCACCGGCTGCTGCAGACTCCCTGCTTTTTGGCATTCGCAGCACCCCGGCTGCAGGCTACCTGCCTTTTGGCACCCGCAGCACCCCACTGGCTGCGGCAGGCTACCTGCTTTTTGGCAACCACAGCACCCCAGCTGCTGCAGACTACCTGCATTGGCACCCGCAGCACCCCCGCTGCAGGCTACCTGCCCTTTGGCACCCGCAGCATCCCAAGGATGCTGCAGGCTACCTGCCTTTTGGCTTATCCTGCACCCCACCGGTTGCTGCAGACTACCTGCCTTTTGGCACTTACAGCATCCCACCGGCTGCTGGAGGCTACCTGCGTTTTGTTACCTGCAGCACCCCTTTGGCTGCTGCAGGCTAACTGCCTTTTGGCACCCGCAGCACTCCACTGGCTGCTGCAGGCTACCTGCCTTTTGGCACCCGCAGCAACCCACCGGCTGCTGCAGGCTCCCTGCTTTTTGGCCCCCCTTTCAGCACCCTGGCTGCAGGCTACCTGCCTTTTGGCACCCGCAGCACCCCACTGGCTGCTGGAGGTTACCTGCCTTTTGGCATACGCAGCACCCCACCAGCTGCTACTGGCTACCTGCCTTTTGGCACCAGCAACACCCCACCGGCTGCTGCAGGCTACCTGCCTTCTGGCACCTGCAGCACCCCACCGGCTGCTGCAGGCTACCTGCCTTTTGTCACCCGCAGCACCCCACCGGCTGCTGCAGGCTACCTGCCTTTTGGCACCCGCAGCACCCCAGCTGCAGGCTCCCTGCTTTTTCGCACCCGCAACACCCCACCATCTGCTGCAGGCTACCTGCCTTGTGGCACCCGCTGCACCCCACCGGCTGCTGCAGGCTACCTGCCTTTAGGCACCCGCAGCACCCCACCAGCTGCTGCAGGCTACCTGCTTTTTGGCACCTGCAGCACCCCACCGGCTGCTGCAGCCTACCTGCCTTTTGGCACCCGCAGCACCCCACCGGCTGCTGCAGGCTACCTGCCTTTTGGCACCCACAGCACCCCAATGGCTGCTACAGGCTACCTGCCTTTTGCCACCCGCAGCACCCCACCGGCTGCTGCAGGCTACCTGTCTTTTGGCACATCGAGCACCCCACCGGCTGCTGCAGGCTACCTGTCTTTTGGCACCCGCAGCACCCCACCAGCTGCTGCAGGCTACCTGTTTTGGCGCCAGCAGCACTCCACCGACAGCTGCAGGCTACCTGCCTTTGGGCACCCGCAGCACCCCACCGGCTGCTGCAGGCTACCTTCCTTTTTGCACCCGCAGCACCCCACCGGCTGCTGCAGCCTACCTGCCTTTTGCCACCCGCAGCACCCCACCGGCTGCTACAGGCTACCTGCCTTTTGCCACCCGCAGCACCCCACCGGCTGCTGCAGGCTACCTGCCTTTTGCCACCCGCAGCACCTCACCGGCTGCTGCCCTTTCGAAAAGGCGCCCGCAGCACCCCGGCCGGGCTGCTGCAGGCTAGCTCTGCCTTTCCGAAAAGGCGCCCGCAGCACCCCGGCCGGGCTGCTGCAGGCTGGCTCTGCCTTTCCGAAAAGGCACCCGCAGTACCCCGTCCGGGCTGCTGCAGGCTGGCTCTGCCCTTTCGAAAAGGCGCCCGCAGCCCCCCGGTCGGGCGGATGCAGGCTGGCTCTGCCCTTTCGAAAAGGCGCCCGCAGCCCCCCGGCCGGGCGGCTGCAGGCTGGCTCTGCCCTTTCGAAAAGGCGCCCGCAGCCCCCCGGCCGGGCTGCTGCAGGCTGGCTCTGCCCTTTCGAAAAGGCGCCCGCAGCCCCTTGGCCGGGCTGCTGCAGGCTGGCTCTGCCCTTTCGAAAAGGCGCCCGCAGCCCCCCGGCCGGGCTGCTGCAGGCTGGCTCTGCCCTTTCGAAAAGGCGCCCGCAGCCCCCCGGCCGGGCGGCTGCAGGCTGGCTCTGCCCTTTCGAAAAGGCGCCCGCAGCCCCCCGGCCGGGCGGCTGCAGGCTGGCTCTGCCCTTTCGAAAAGGCGCCCGCAGCACCCTGGCCGGGCTGCTGCAGGCTGGCTCTGCCTTTTCGAAAAGGCGCCCGCAGCACCCCGGCCGGGCTGCTGCAGGCTGGCTCTCTCTGCCTTTTCGAATAGGCGCCCGCAGCACCCCGGCCGGGCTGCTGCAGGCTGGCTCTCTCTGCCTTTTCGAAAAGGCGCCCGCAGCACCCCGGCCGGGCTGCTGCAGGCTGGCTCTCTCTGCCTATTCGAAAAGGCGCCCGCAGCACCCCGGCCGGGCTGCTGCAGGCTGGCTCTCTCTGCCTTTTCGAAAAGGCGCCCGCAGCCCCCCGGCCGGGCTGCTGCAGGCTGGCTCTGCCTTTTCGAAAGCCTTTTAAAAAGGCGCCCGCAGCACCCCGGCCGGGCTGCTGCAGGCTGGCTCTGCCTTTTCGAAAGCCTTTTAAAAAGGCGCCTGCAGCACCCCGGCCGGGCAGCTGCTGGCTGGCTCTGCCCTTTCGAAAAGGCGCCCGCAGCACCCCGGCCGGGCGCTGCAGGCTGGCTCTGCCCTTTCGAAAAGGCGCCCGCAGCCCCCCGGCCGGGCGGCTGCAGGCTGGCTCTGCCTTTTTCGAAAGCCTTTTAAAAAGGCGCCCGCAGCACCCCGGCCGGGCGGCTGCAGGCTGGCTCTGCCTTTTCGAAAGCCTTTTAAAAAGGCGCCCGCAGCACCCCGGCCGGGCAGCTGCAGGCTGGCTCTGCCCTTTCGAAAAGGCGCCCGCAGCACCCCGGCCGGGCGCTGCAGGCTGGCTCTGCCCTTTCGAAAAGGCGCCCGCAGCCCCCCGGCCGGGCAGCTGCAGGCTGGCTCTGCCCTTTCGAAAAGGCGCCCGCAGCCCCCAGTGCCGGGCTGCTGCAGGCTGGCTCTGCCCTTTCGAAAAGGCGCCCACAGCCCCCCGTGCCGGGCGGCTGCAGGCTGGCTCTGCCTTTTCAAAAGCCTTTTAAAAAGGCACCCGCAGCACCCCGGCCGGGCTGCTGCAGGCTGGCTCTGCCTTTTCAAAAGCCTTTTAAAAAGGCACCCGCAGCACCCCGGCCGGGCTGCTGCAGGCTGGCTCTGCCCTTTCGAAAAGGCGCCCGCAGCCCCCAGTGCCGGGCGGCTGCAGGCTGGCTCTGTGCCCTTTCGAAAAGGCGCCCGCAGCCCCCAGTGCCGGGCGGCTGCAGGCTGGCTCTGTGCCCTTTCGAAAAGGCGCCCGCAGACCCCAGTGCCGGGCGGCTGCAGGCTGGCTCTGTGCCCTTTCGAAAAGGCGCCCGCAGCCCCCAGTGCCGGGCGGCTGCAGGCTGGCTCTGTGCCCTTTCGAAAAGGCGCCCGCAGCCCCCAGTGCCGGGCGGCTGCAGGCTGGCTCTGTGCCCTTTCGAAAAGGCGCCCGCAGCCCCCAGTGCCGGGCGGCTGCAGGCTGGCTCTGTGCCCTTTCGAAAAGGCGCCCGCAGCCCCCAGTGCCGGCCGGCTGCAGGCTGGCTCTGTGCCCTTTCGAAAAGGCGCCCGCAGCCCCCAGTGCCGGCCGGCTGCAGGCTGGCTCTGTGCCCTTTCGAAAAGACGCCCGCAGCCCCCAGTGCCGGGCTGCTGCAGGCTGGCTCTGCCCTTTCGAAAAGGCGCCCGCAGCCCCCCGTGCCGGGCGGCTGCAGGCTGGCTCTGCCTTTTCAAAAGTTTTAAAAAGGCACCCGCAGCACCCCGGCCGGGCTGCTGCAGGCTGGCTCTGCCTTTTCAAAAGCCTTTTAAAAAGGCACCCGCAGCACCCCGGCCGGGCGGCTGCAGGCTGGCTCTGCCCTTTCGAAAAGGCGCCCGCAGCACCCCGGCCGGGCGCTGCAGGCTGGCTCTGCCCTTTCGAAAAGGCGCCCGCAGCACCCCGGTGGCTCTGCCCTTTCGAAAAGGCGCCCGCAGTCCCCCGGCCGGGCGGCTGCAGGCTGGCTCTGCCGTTTCGAAAAGCGCCCGCAGCCCCCAGTGCCGGGCGGCTGCAGGCTGACTCTGTGCCCTTTCGAAAAGGCGCCCGCAGCCCCCAGTGCCGGGCGGCTGCAGGCTGGCTCTGTGCCCTTTCGAAAAGGCGCCCGCAGCCCCCAGTGCCGGGCGGCTGCAGGCTGGCTCTGTGCCCTTTCGAAAAGGCGCCCGCAGCCCCCAGTGCCGGGCGGCTGCAGGCTGGCTCTGTGCCCTTTCGAAAAGGCGCCCGCAGCCCCCAGTGCCGGGCGGCTGCAGGCTGGCTCTGTGCCCTTTCGAAAAGGCGCCCGCAGCCCCCAGTGCCGGGCGGCTGCAGGCTGGCTCTGTGCCCTTTCGAAAAGGCGCCCGCAGCCCCCAGTGCCGGGCGGCTGCAGGCTGGCTCTGTGCCCTTTCGAAAAGGCGCCCGCAGCCCCCAGTGCCGGGCGGCTGCAGGCTGGCTCTGTGCCCTTTCGAAAAGGCGCCCGCAGCCCCCAGTGCCGGGCGGCTGCAGGCTGGCTCTGTGCCCTTTCGAAAAGGCGCCCGCAGCCCCCAGTGCCGAGCGGCTGCAGGCTGGCTCTGCCCTTTCGAAAGGGCTGCAGGCTGGCTCTGTGCCCTTTCGAAAAGGCGCCCGCAGCCCCCAGTGCCGGGCGGCTGCAGGCTGGCTCTGTGCCCTTTCGAAAAGGCGCCCGCAGCCCCCAGTGCCGGGCGGCTGCAGGCTGGCTCTGTGCCCTTTCGAAAAGGCGCCCGCAGCCCCCAGTGCCGGGCGGCTGCAGGCTGGCTCTGTGCCCTTTCGAAAAGGCGCCCGCAGCCCCCAGTGCCGGGCGGCTGCAGGCTGGCTCTGTGCCCTTTCGAAAAGGCGCCCGCAGCCCCCAGTGCCGGGTGGCTGCAGGCTGGCTCTGTGCCCTTTCGAAAAGGCGCCCGCAGCCCCCAGTGCCGGGCGGCTGCAGGCTGGCTCTGTGCCCTTTCGAAAAGGCGTCCGCAGCCCCCAGTGCCGGGCGGCTGCAGGCTGGCTCTGTGCCCTTTCGAAAAGGCGCCCGCAGCCCCCAGTGCCGGGCGGCTGCAGGCTGGCTCTGTGCCCTTTCGAAAAGGCGCCCGCAGCCCCCAGTGCCGGGCGGCTGCAGGCTGGCTCTGTGCCCTTTCGAAAAGGCGCCCGCAGCCCCCAGTGCCGGGCGGCTGCAGGCTGGCTCTGTGCCCTTTCGAAAAGGCGCCCGCAGCCCCCAGTGCCGAGCGGCTGCAGGCTGGCTCTGCCCTTTCGAAAGGGCTGCCGGCTGGCTCTGTGCCCTTTCGAAAAGGCGCCCGCAGCCCCCAGTGCCGGGCGGCTGCAGGCTGGCTCTGTGCCCTTTCGAAAAGACGCCCGCAGCCCCCAGTGCCGGGCAGCTGCAGGCTGGCTCTGCCCTTTCGAAAAGGCGCCCGCAGCCCCCAGTGCCGGGCTACTGCAGGCTGGCTCTGCCTTTTCAAAAGCCTTTTAAAAAGGCACCCGCAGCACCCCGGCCGGGCTGCTGCAGGCTGGCTCTGCCTTTTCAAAAGCCTTTTAAAAAGGCACCCGCAGCACCCCGGCCGGGCTGCTGCAGGCTGGCTCTGCCCTTTCGAAAAGGCGCCCGCAGCACCCCGGCCGGGCGCTGCAGGCTGGCTCTGCCCTTTCGAAAAGGCGCCCGCAGCACCCCGGTGGCTCTGCCCTTTCGAAAAGGCGCCCGCAGTCCCCCGGCCGGGCGGCTGCAGGCTGGCTCTGCCGTTTCGAAAAGCGCCCGCAGCCCCCAGTGCCGGGCGGCTGCAGGCTGGCTCTGTGCCCTTTCGAAAAGGCGCCCGCAGCCCCCAGTGCCGGGCGGCTGCAGGCTGGCTCTGTGCCCTTTCGAAAAGGCGCCCGCAGCCCCCAGTGCCGGGCGGCTGCAGGCTGGCTCTGTGCCCTTTCGAAAAGGCGCCCGCAGCCCCCAGTGCCGGGCGGCTGCAGGCTGGCTCTGTGCCCTTTCGAAAAGGCGCCCGCAGCCCCCAGTGCCGGGCGGCTGCAGGCTGGCTCTGTGCCCTTTCGAAAAGGCGCCCGCAGCCCCCAGTGCCGGGCGGCTGCAGGCTGGCTCTGTGCCCTTTCGAAAAGGCGCCCGCAGCCCCCAGTGCCGGGCGGCTGCAGGCTGGCTCTGTGCCCTTTCGAAAAGGCGCCCGCAGCCCCCAGTGCCGGGCGGCTGCAGGCTGGCTCTGTGCCCTTTCGAAAAGGCGCCCGCAGCCCCCAGTGCCGGGCGGCTGCAGGCTGGCTCTGTGCCCTTTCGAAAAGGCGCCCGCAGCCCCCAGTGCCGGGCGGCTGCAGGCTGGCTCTGTGCCCTTTCGAAAAGGCGCCCGCAGACCCCAGTGCCGGGCGGCTGCAGGCTGGCTCTGTGCCCTTTCGAAAAGGCGCCCGCAGCCCCCAGTGCCGGGCGGCTGCAGGCTGGCTCTGTGCCCTTTCGAAAAGGCGCCCGCAGACCCCAGTGCCGGGCGGCTGCAGGCTGGCTCTGTGCCCTTTCGAAAAGGCGCCCGCAGACCCCAGTGCCGGGCGGCTGCAGGCTGGCTCTGTGCCCTTTCGAAAAGGCGCCCGCAGACCCCAGTGCCGGGCGGCTGCAGGCTGGCTCTGTGCCCTTTCGAAAAGGCGCCCGCAGACCACAGTGCCGGGCGGCTGCAGGCTGGCTCTGTGCCCTTTCGAAAAGGCGCCCGCAGACCCCAGTGCCGGGCGGCTGCAGGCTGGCTCTGTGCCCTTTCGAAAAGGCGCCCGCAGACCCCAGTGCCGGGCGGCTGCAGGCTGGCTCTGTGCCCTTTCGAAAAGGCGCCCGCAGACCCCAGTGCCGGGCGGCTGCAGGCTGGCTCTGTGCCCTTTCGAAAAGGCGCCCGCAGACCCCAGTGCCGGGCGGCTGCAGGCTGGCTCTGTGCCCTTTCGAAAAGGCGCCCGCAGACCCCAGTGCCGGGCTGCTGCAGGCTGGCTCTGTGCCCTTTCGAAAAGGCGCCCGCAGACCCCAGTGCCGGGCGGCTGCAGGCTGGCTCTGTGCCCTTTCGAAAAGGCGCCCGCAGACCCCAGTGCCGGGCGGCTGCAGGCTGGCTCTGTGCCCTTTCGAAAAGGCGCCCGCAGACCCCAGTGCCGGGCGGCTGCAGGCTGGCTCTGTGCCCTTTCGAAAAGGCGCCCGCAGACCCCAGTGCCGGGCGGCTGCAGGCTGGCTCTGTGCCCTTTCGAAAAGGCGCCCGCAGACCCCAGTGCCGGGCGGCTGCAGGCTGGCTCTGTGCCCTTTCGAAAAGGCGCCCGCAGACCCCAGTGCCGGGCGGCTGCAGGCTGGCTCTGTGCCCTTTCGAAAAGGCGCCCGCAGACCCCAGTGCCGGGCGGCTGCAGGCTGGCTCTGTGCCCTTTCGAAAAGGCGCCCGCAGACCCCAGTGCCGGGCGGCTGCAGGCTGGCTCTGTGCCCTTTCGAAAAGGCGCCCGCAGACCCCAGTGCCGGGCTGCTGCAGGCTGGCTCTGTGCCCTTTCGAAAAGGCGCCCGCAGACCCCAGTGCCGGGCGGCTGCAGGCTGGCTCTGTGCCCTTTCGAAAAGGCGCCCGCAGACCCCAGTGCCGGGCGGCTGCAGGCTGGCTCTGTGCCCTTTCGAAAAGGCGCCCGCAGACCCCAGTGCCGGGCGGCTGCAGGCTGGCTCTGTGCCCTTTCGAAAAGGCGCCCGCAGACCCCAGTGCCGGGCGGCTGCAGGCTGGCTCTGTGCCCTTTCGAAAAGGCGCCCGCAGACCCCAGTGCCGGGCGGCTGCAGGCTGGCTCTGTGCCCTTTCGAAAAGGCGCCCGCAGACCCCAGTGCCGGGCGGCTGCAGGCTGGCTCTGTGCCCTTTCGAAAAGGCGCCCGCAGACCCCAGTGCCGGGCGGCTGCAGGCTGGCTCTGTGCCCTTTCGAAAAGGCGCCCGCAGACCCCAGTGCCGGGCGGCTGCAGGCTGGCTCTGTGCCCTTTCGAAAAGGCGCCCGCAGACCCCAGTGCCGGGCGGCTGCAGGCTGGCTCTGTGCCCTTTCGAAAAGGCGCCCGCAGACCCCAGTGCCGGGCGGCTGCAGGCTGGCTCTGTGCCCTTTCGAAAAGGCGCCCGCAGACCCCAGTGCCGGGCGGCTGCAGGCTGGCTCTGTGCCCTTTCGAAAAGGCGCCCGCAGACCCCAGTGCCGGGCGCCTTTCGAAAAGGCGCCCGCAGACCCCAGTGCCGGGCGGCTGCAGGCTGGCTCTGTGCCCTTTCGAAAAGGCGCCCGCAGACCCCAGTGCCGGGCGGCTGCAGGCTGGCTCTGTGCCCTTTCGAAAAGGCGCCCGCAGCCCCCAGTGCCGGGCGGCTGCAGGCTGGCTCTGTGCCCTTTCGAAAAGGCGCCCGCAGCCCCCAGTGCCGGGCGGCTGCAGGCGCCCTTTCGAAAAGGGGCCCGCAGCCCCCAGTGCCGGGCGGCTGCAGGCGCCCTTTCTAAAAGGCGCCCGCAGCCCCCAGTGCCGGGCGGCTGCAGGCTGGCTCTGTGCCCTTTCGAAAAGGCGCCCGCAGCCCCCAGTGCCGGGCGGCTGCAGGCTGGCTCTGTGCCCTTTCGAAAAGGCGCCCGCAGCCCCCAGTGCCGGGCGGCTGCAGGCTGGCTCTGTGCCCTTTCGAAAAGGCGCCCGCAGCCCCCAGTGCCGGGCGGCTGCAGGCTGGCTCTGTGCCCTTTCGAAAAGGCGCCCGCAGCCCCCAGTGCCGGGCGGCTGCAGGCTGGCTCTGTGCCCTTTCGAAAAGGCGCCCGCAGCCCCCAGTGCCGGGCGGCTGCAGGCTGGCTCTGTGCCCTTTCGAAAAGGCGCCCGCAGCCCCCAGTGCCGGGCGGCTGCAGGCTGGCTCTGTGCCCTTTCGAAAAGGCGCCCGCAGCCGCCAGTGCCGGGCGGCTGCAGGCTGGCTCTGTGCCCTTTCGAAAAGGCGCCCGCAGCCCCCAGTGCCGGGCGGCTGCAGGCTGGCTCTGTGCCCTTTCGAAAAGGCGCCCGCAGCCCCCAGTGCCGGGCGGCTGCAGGCTGGCTCTGTGCCCTTTCGAAAAGGCGCCCGCAGCCCCCAGTGCCGGGCGGCTGCAGGCTGGCTCTGTGCCCTTTCGAAAAGGCGCCCGCAGCCCCCAGTGCCGGGCGGCTGCAGGCTGGCTCTGTGCCCTTTCGAAAAGGCGCCCGCAGCCCCCAGTGCCGGGCGGCTGCAGGCTGGCTCTGTGCCCTTTCGAAAAGGCGCCCGCAGCCCCCAGTGCCGGGCGGCTGCAGGCTGGCTCTGTGCCCTTTCGAAAAGGCGCCCGCAGCCCCCAGTGCCGGGCGGCTGCAGGCTGGCTCTGTGCCCTTTCGAAAAGGCGCCCGCAGCCCCCAGTGCCGGGCGGCTGCAGGCTGGCTCTGTGCCCTTTCGAAAAGGCGCCCGCAGCCCCCAGTGCCGGGCGGCTGCAGGCTGGCTCTGTGCCCTTTCGAAAAGGCGCCCGCAGCCCCCAGTGCCGGGCGGCTGCAGGCTGGCTCTGTGCCCTTTCGAAAAGGCGCCCGCAGCCCCCAGTGCCGGGCGGCTGCAGGCTGGCTCTGTGACACCCTTTCGAAAAGGCGCCCGCAGCCCCCAGTGCCGGGCGGCTGCAGGCTGGCTCTGTGCCCTTTCGAAAAGCCGCCCGCAGCCCCCAGTGCCGGGCGGCTGCAGGCTGGCTCTGTGCCCTTTCGAAAAGGCGCCCGCAGCCCCCAGTGCCGGGCGGCTGCAGGCTGGCTCTGCCCTTTCGAAAAGGCGCCCGCAGCACCCCGGTGGCTCTGCCTTTTCGAAAAGGCGCCCGCAGCCCCCAGTGCCGGGCGGCTGCAGGCTGGCTCTGCCCTTTCGAAAAGGCGCCCGCAGCACCCCGGTGGCTCTGCCCTTTCGAAAAGGCGCCCGCAGTCCCCCGGCCGGGCTGCCTCTGCCTTTTCGAAAAGGCGCCCGCAGACCCCAGTGCCGGGCGGCTGCAGGCTGGCTCTCTGCCCTTTCGAAAAGGCGCCCGCAGACCCCAGTGCCGGGCGGCTGCAGGCTGGCTCTCTGCCCTTTCGAAAAGGCGCCCGCAGACCCCAGTGCCGGGCGGCTGCAGGCTGGCTCTCTGCCCTTTCGAAAAGGCGCCCGCAGACCCCAGTGCCGGGCGGCTGCAGGCTGGCTCTCTGCCCTTTCGAAAAGGCGCCCGCAGACCCCAGTGCCGGGCGGCTGCAGGCTGGCTCTCTGCCCTTTCGAAAAGGCGCCCGCAGACCCCAGTGCCGGGCGGCTGCAGGCTGGCTCTCTGCCCTTTCGAAAAGGCGCCCGCAGACCCCAGTGCCGGGCGGCTGCAGGCTGGCTCTCTGCCCTTTCGAAAAGGCGCCCGCAGCCCCCAGTGCCGGGCGGCTGCAGGCTGGCTCTCTGCCCTTTCGAAAAGGCGCCCGCAGCCCCCAGTGCCGGGCGGCTGCAGGCTGGCTCTCTGCCCTTTCGAAAAGGCGCCCGCAGCCCCCAGTGCCGGGCGGCTGCAGGCTGGCTCTCTGCCCTTTCGAAAAGGCGCCCGCAGCCCCCAGTGCCGGGCGGCTGCAGGCTGGCTCTCTGCCCTTTCGAAAAGGCGCCCGCAGCCCCCAGTGCCGGGCGGCTGCAGGCTGGCTCTCTGCCCTTTCGAAAAGGCGCCCGCAGCCCCCAGTGCCGGGCGGCTGCAGGCTGGCTCTCTGCCCTTTCGAAAAGGCGCCCGCAGCCCCCAGTGCCGGGCGGCTGCAGGCTGGCTCTCTGCCCTTTCGAAAAGGCGCCCGCAGCCCCCAGTGCCGGGCGGCTGCAGGCTGGCTCTCTGCCCTTTCGAAAAGGCGCCCGCAGCCCCCAGTGCCGGGCGGCTGCAGGCTGGCTCTGTGCCCTTTCGAAAAGGCGCCCGCAGACCCCAGTGCCGGGCGGCTGCAGGCTGGCTCTGTGCCCTTTCGAAAAGGCGCCCGCAGACCCCAGTGCCGGGCGGCTGCAGGCTGGCTCTGTGCCCTTTCGAAAAGGCGCCCGCAGACCCCAGTGCCGGGCGGCTGCAGGCTGGCTCTGTGCCCTTTCGAAAAGGCGCCCGCAGACCCCAGTGCCGGGCGGCTGCAGGCTGGCTCTGTGCCCTTTCGAAAAGGCGCCCGCAGACCCCAGTGCCGGGCGGCTGCAGGCTGGCTCTGTGCCCTTTCGAAAAGGCGCCCGCAGACCCCAGTGCCGGGCGGCTGCAGGCTGGCTCTGTGCCCTTTCGAAAAGGCGCCCGCAGACCCCAGTGCCGGGCGGCTGCAGGCTGGCTCTGTGCCCTTTCGAAAAGGCGCCCGCAGACCCCAGTGCCGGGCGGCTGCAGGCTGGCTCTGTGCCCTTTCGAAAAGGCGCCCGCAGACCCCAGTGCCGGGCGGCTGCAGGCTGGCTCTGTGCCCTTTCGAAAAGGCGCCCGCAGACCCCAGTGCCGGGCGGCTGCAGGCTGGCTCTGTGCCCTTTCGAAAAGGCGCCCGCAGACCCCAGTGCCGGGCGGCTGCAGGCTGGCTCTGTGCCCTTTCGAAAAGGCGCCCGCAGACCCCAGTGCCGGGCGGCTGCAGGCTGGCTCTGTGCCCTTTCGAAAAGGCGCCCGCAGACCCCAGTGCCGGGCGGCTGCAGGCTGGCTCTGTGCCCTTTCGAAAAGGCGCCCGCAGACCCCAGTGCCGGGCGGCTGCAGGCTGGCTCTGTGCCCTTTCGAAAAGGCGCCCGCAGACCCCAGTGCCGGGCGGCTGCAGGCTGGCTCTGTGCCCTTTCGAAAAGGCGCCCGCAGACCCCAGTGCCGGGCGGCTGCAGGCTGGCTCTGTGCCCTTTCGAAAAGGCGCCCGCAGACCCCAGTGCCGGGCGGCTGCAGGCTGGCTCTGTGCCCTTTCGAAAAGGCGCCCGCAGACCCCAGTGCCGGGCGGCTGCAGGCTGGCTCTGTGCCCTTTCGAAAAGGCGCCCGCAGACCCCAGTGCCGGGCGGCTGCAGGCTGGCTCTGTGCCCTTTCGAAAAGGCGCCCGCAGACCCCAGTGCCGGGCGGCTGCAGGCTGGCTCTGTGCCCTTTCGAAAAGGCGCCCGCAGACCCCAGTGCCGGGCGGCTGCAGGCTGGCTCTGTGCCCTTTCGAAAAGGCGCCCGCAGACCCCAGTGCCGGGCGGCTGCAGGCTGGCTCTGTGCCCTTTCGAAAAGGCGCCCGCAGACCCCAGTGCCGGGCGGCTGCAGGCTGGCTCTGTGCCCTTTCGAAAAGGCGCCCGCAGACCCCAGTGCCGGGCGGCTGCAGGCTGGCTCTGTGCCCTTTCGAAAAGGCGCCCGCAGACCCCAGTGCCGGGCGGCTGCAGGCTGGCTCTGTGCCCTTTCGAAAAGGCGCCCGCAGACCCCAGTGCCGGGCGGCTGCAGGCTGGCTCTGTGCCCTTTCGAAAAGGCGCCCGCAGACCCCAGTGCCGGGCGGCTGCAGGCTGGCTCTGTGCCCTTTCGAAAAGGCGCCCGCAGACCCCAGTGCCGGGCGGCTGCAGGCTGGCTCTGTGCCCTTTCGAAAAGGCGCCCGCAGACCCCAGTGCCGGGCGGCTGCAGGCTGGCTCTGTGCCCTTTCGAAAAGGCGCCCGCAGACCCCAGTGCCGGGCGGCTGCAGGCTGGCTCTGTGCCCTTTCGAAAAGGCGCCCGCAGACCCCAGTGCCGGGCGGCTGCAGGCTGGCTCTGTGCCCTTTCGAAAAGGCGCCCGCAGACCCCAGTGCCGGGCGGCTGCAGGCTGGCTCTGTGCCCTTTCGAAAAGGCGCCCGCAGACCCCAGTGCCGGGCGGCTGCAGGCTGGCTCTGTGCCCTTTCGAAAAGGCGCCCGCAGACCCCAGTGCCGGGCGGCTGCAGGCTGGCTCTGTGCCCTTTCGAAAAGGCGCCCGCAGACCCCAGTGCCGGGCGGCTGCAGGCTGGCTCTGTGCCCTTTCGAAAAGGCGCCCGCAGACCCCAGTGCCGGGCGGCTGCAGGCTGGCTCTGTGCCCTTTCGAAAAGGCGCCCGCAGCCCCCAGTGCCGGGCGGCTGCAGGCTGGCTCTGTGCCCTTTCGAAAAGGCGCCCGCAGCCCCCAGTGCCGGGCGGCTGCAGGCTGGCTCTGTGCCCTTTCGAAAAGGCGCCCGCAGCCCCCAGTGCCGGGCGGCTGCAGGCTGGCTCTGTGCCCTTTCGAAAAGGCGCCCGCAGCCCCCAGTGCCGGGCGGCTGCAGGCTGGCTCTGTGCCCTTTCGAAAAGGCGCCCGCAGCCCCCAGTGCCGGGCGGCTGCAGGCTGGCTCTGTGCCCTTTCGAAAAGGCGCCCGCAGCCCCCAGTGCCGGGCGGCTGCAGGCTGGCTCTGTGCCCTTTCGAAAAGGCGCCCGCAGCCCCCAGTGCCGGGCGGCTGCAGGCTGGCTCTGTGCCCTTTCGAAAAGGCGCCCGCAGCCCCCAGTGCCGGGCGGCTGCAGGCTGGCTCTGTGCCCTTTCGAAAAGGCGCCCGCAGCCCCCAGTGCCGGGCGGCTGCAGGCTGGCTCTGTGCCCTTTCGAAAAGGCGCCCGCAGCCCCCAGTGCCGGGCGGCTGCAGGCTGGCTCTGTGCCCTTTCGAAAAGGCGCCCGCAGCCCCCAGTGCCGGGCGGCTGCAGGCTGGCTCTGTGCCCTTTCGAAAAGGCGCCCGCAGCCCCCAGTGCCGGGCGGCTGCAGGCTGGCTCTGTGCCCTTTCGAAAAGGCGCCCGCAGCCCCCAGTGCCGGGCGGCTGCAGGCTGGCTCTGTGCCCTTTCGAAAAGGCGCCCGCAGCCCCCAGTGCCGGGCGGCTGCAGGCTGGCTCTGTGCCCTTTCGAAAAGGCGCCCGCAGACCCCAGTGCCGGGCGGCTGCAGGCTGGCTCTGTGCCCTTTCGAAAAGGCGCCCGCAGACCCCAGTGCCGGGCGGCTGCAGGCTGGCTCTGTGCCCTTTCGAAAAGGCGCCCGCAGACCCCAGTGCCGGGCGGCTGCAGGCTGGCTCTGTGCCCTTTCGAAAAGGCGCCCGCAGACCCCAGTGCCGGGCGGCTGCAGGCTGGCTCTGTGCCCTTTCGAAAAGGCGCCCGCAGACCCCAGTGCCGGGCGGCTGCAGGCTGGCTCTGTGCCCTTTCGAAAAGGCGCCCGCAGACCCCAGTGCCGGGCGGCTGCAGGCTGGCTCTGTGCCCTTTCGAAAAGGCGCCCGCAGACCCCAGTGCCGGGCGGCTGCAGGCTGGCTCTGTGCCCTTTCGAAAAGGCGCCCGCAGACCCCAGTGCCGGGCGGCTGCAGGCTGGCTCTGTGCCCTTTCGAAAAGGCGCCCGCAGACCCCAGTGCCGGGCGGCTGCAGGCTGGCTCTGTGCCCTTTCGAAAAGGCGCCCGCAGCCCCCAGTGCCGGGCGGCTGCAGGCTGGCTCTGTGCCCTTTCGAAAAGGCGCCCGCAGCCCCCCGGCCGGGCTGCTTCAGGCTGGCTCTGCCTTTTCGAAAGCCTTTTAAAAAGGCGCCCGCAGCACCCCGGCCAGGCTGCTGCAGGCTGGCTCTGCCTTTTCGAAAGCCTTTTAAAAAGGCTCCCGCAGCACCCCGGCCGGGCTGCTGCAGGCTGGCTCTGCCCTTTCGAAAAGGCGCCCGCAGCACCCCGGCCGGGCGCTGCAGGCTGGCTCTTCCCTTTCGAAAAGGCGCCCGCAGCCCCCTGGCCGGGCGGCTGCAGGCTGGCTCTTCCCTTTCGAAAAGGCGCCCGCAGCCCCCAGTGCCGGGCGGCTGCAGGCTGGCTCTGCCCTTTCGAAAAGGCACCCGCAGCACCCCGGCCGGGCTGCTGCAGGCTGGCTCTGCCTTTTCGAAAAGGCACCAGCAGCACCCCGGCCGGGCTGCTGCAGGCTGGCTCTGCCTTTTCGAAAAGGCGCCGGGCTGCTGCAGGCTGGCTCTGCCTTTTGGCACCCGCAGCCCGCAGCACCCCGGCCGGGCTGCTGCAGGCTGGCTCTGCCTTTTAAAAAGGCACCCGCAGCACCCCGGACGGGCTGCTGCAGGCTGGCTCTGCCTTTTGGCACCCGCAGCACCCCACCGGCTGCTGCAGGCTACCTGCCTTTTGGCACCCGCAGTACCCCACCGGCTGCTGCAGGCTACCTGCCTTTTGGCACCCGCAGTACCCCACCGGCTGCTTTTGGCACCCGCACCCCCCTTACCTTCAGGCTATGCAGGCTGCCTGCCTTTTGGCACCCGCAGCACCCACCGGCTGCTGCAGGCTACCTGCCTTTTGGCACCCGCAGTACCCCACCGGCTGCTTTTGGCACCCGCACCCCCCTTACCTTCAGGCTAAGAGCTACTTACCTGGAACCATCCTCGCCAGGCTGTCCTGCTGAACTGACACAAGATGCATCTGGTTTAGAATTTAAACATTCTGGGCCCATTATGAGGTCATGTAGTGTTTATGATGTCATAAGGCCTGTGACATCATTATGAGGTAATGTGTTTATGATGTCATAAGCCCTGTGACATCATGTGACTTGTGATGTCATCATACATTCTACTGCTGTTTTTTTTTTTCTCTACGAGTTGCTAACATAATATATATAAGGCCAGTAAAGGCTTTTTTAACCTACCATATGGTTCACTTCCTGGCCCTAATAGCTCACAATCTAATGTACAGTACATGTCCTGATCCTGAGAGCTCACAATCTAATATACAGTACATGTCCCGATCCTGAGAGCTCACAATCTAATATACGGTACATTTCCTGATCCTGAGAGCTTAGTATCTAATATACAGTACATGTGCCAATCCTGAGAGCCTACAATCTAAAACACTGTACGTGTCCTGATGCTAAGAGCGTACAATCTAATATACAGTACGTGTCTGCAGGCTACAGTCTACCTGCCCTGGCACCCACAGCACCCCGGTTGCAGGCTACCTACCTTGGCACCCACAGCACCCCGGTTGCAGGCTACCTGCCTTGGCACCCACAGCAGCCCGGTTGCAGGCTACCTGCCTTGGCACCCACAGCACCCCGGCTGCAGGCTACCTGCCTTGGCACCCACAGCACCACAGCTGCAGGCTACTTGCCCTGGCACCCACAGCACCCCGGCGGCAGGCTACTTGCCCTGGCACCCACAGCACCCCGGCTGCAGGCTACCTGCCCTGGCACCCACAGCACCTAGGCTGCAGGCCACCTGCCCTGGCACCCACAGCACCCCGGCTGAAGGCTACCTGCCCTGGCACCCACAGCACTCCGGGTGCAGGCTACGTGCACTGGCACCCACAGCACCTAGGCTGCAGGCCACCTGCCCTGGCACCCACAGCACTCCGGGTGCAGGCTACCTCCCTGTCTACTGTACCCTGTCTGTCTACTATAGCTTTATAGGAAACCCCTGTGAGTCCGGATTCACACAGGGCGCATTTTGTTCTTTTTGGAGAGACAGAACACATGGCGCCCAGATGCGCACATTCTCCATAAAATCCGGTCAAAGATCAGTTCTTTAAAATATTTCCTTTCAAAGTTTTTTTCCTGAAAATCGCAGCAAGTAACACGTCCTACAGGTGTCTGTGCTGAGATGTGGGGGGAGAAAATGGTGCAGTACTGAACTTCACCACTTGTCCCCCGGCTACACGATGTGTGAACACGGCCTCAGCGCTGAGTGAGGAGCTACTTACCTGGAACCGTCCTCGCCAGGCTGTCCTGCTGAGTTGACACAAGAAGCTTTTGCTTTAGAACTTTCACATTCTGGTCCATTATGATGTCATGTCCTGTCTAAGATGTCATAAGCCCTGTAACATCATGTGACTCGTGATGTCAACATACATTCTACTGCTGTTTTTTTTTTCTCTACGAGTTGGTAACCTAATATATATATAAGGCCAGCAAAGGCTTTTTTAACCTACCATATGGTTCACTGCCTGGCCCTAATAGCTCACAATCTAATATACAGTACATGTCCCGATCCTGAGAGCTCACAATCTAATATACAGTATGTGTCCTGATCCTGAGAGCTCACAATCTAATATACAGTATGTGTCCTGATCCTGAGAGCCTACAATCTAATATACAGTACGTGTCTGCAGGCTACAGGCTACCTGCCCTGGCACCCACAGCACCCCAGTTGCAGGCTACCTGCCCCGGCACCCACAGCACTACGGCTGCAGGCTACCTGCCTTGGCACCCACAGCACCCATAACTTAGTTTAAGGTGCTGTTCGGAGGTGACGGGTTCCCTTTAAAGTGGTTTTCCACTTGTGAAGGAAATTTACAATACTTCCATATATAAAAGGGGTATGCGCCATTTTATGGGTATAAATCACACAGCCGTTACTTTCTTATCCTGTCCCCCATTTCTGATGTTTCCCCACCTCACTATTTTCCAAGATGGCTGCCGCATCCCTGCTGATATATAGCTTGAGACAACATCTATCCCAGTGAATCAGGCCGGTGGTAACGTTTGGTTTTGCTGGATGCGAGATGGTGCGACGGCGGCAGAGGCGGCACATCGTTACAAAAAATATGCTACAAGAAAGGGAATTACGTTTCTCTGTTTCAAACGAGGTTAATGCGGACGTGAACAAGCTCTTACTGAACAGACACGTTTCTAAAGTTTTGCGCACATCGTGGTTTAATGGCCAAAGCTTTTTGTTGGTCGATTACATTTTTTTTTCATAAATTTTTTTTTTATTATTAGTTTTTTTTTCTATTAGGGTTAAATTGTACAAAATTATTAAACTGGGTATGTTTACGAAGACTGGTTGTAATAATGTGCCTGCCGATGTTAGATGGGTAAAGTTTAGGTGGCATGCATCTTAATAAATTTCTCGCATGTCCAGCCGTCTTGTGCTGCAAGAGGCCACACTGCTGCGCCCTGTCCATTATTCAGAAAAGTGGTAGAGGCTGCACATACGGTAGCTGCAAAAAGTAATGTTTTGTGAAAAAACCTCACGTGCACCAAAATTTGACGTTTTTGACACCAGAGTACTAGCATCAGTAAATCACCCCAGTATGTTTAAAAATGTCTAAATATACATAAATATTTTTGGTAATTTTACTAATTTTCATGGCAGAAGCCACGTGGCAGAGCTGTGGATTTCGGCAGAAGCTATGCACATGTATACCTGCAGATTCAGCCCTTTTAAATGGGTAAATCTGCTTCTGGAACTCCTGACGTGGATCTAGCGTGAAGTCTGGGTCAGGAAGTGACATTATTTTTTTTATTTAGCATGTGGCTTCATGCATGGAAAAGAAATCACACGTTTAGACTGAAAGTAACGGGACGTGGATCTGTTCTGTCCGCAAAATTGGACACAAACAAACATTGCACAGCCTATGGCCGTTGTCTGATTTTCACAGTTCTCTTAAAATTGAATGGAGTATTCTCAACTGTGTTTGTTGTACGCTACGTCCTTGTCTGGTGTTCCTGCCTGTTACCATCCAGGGCGAGACAGGTTTCCCTAGGTTCCAGTGTGGAGCCGTCCTTATATACATAAATATCCAACATTTACAATAGGTGATGTCACAGCTCACCTCCTACCACCTCCCTGCACAGTCACAGAGCATGCCCACAGATCTCCCCCACAGACGTCAATAGGAGATGATCACAGCTCACCTCCTGCCTGCATAAGTCACAGAGCATATGTACAACACTCTCCCATAGAAGTCTATAAATTATGTCACAGCTCACCTCCTGGCACAGATCACAAAGCATGTCCACACAGCAAGTCTATAAGTGATGGTCACAGCTCACCTCCTCCCCGTATAGGTCACATGACACAGCTCAGTATAGGCAAGAACGTGTGTATCTGGGTAAAGAACTGGCTCAGAGATAGAAAGCAGAGGATGGTAATAAACGGTTCGTACTCTGATTGGACCACTGTTGCTAGTGGGGGGCCACAGGTTCAGTATTAGTCCCCATTCTGTTCAATATATTTATCAATGACCTGATAGAGGGACTACACAGTAAAATATCAATATTTGCAGATGACACAAAATTATACAATATAATCAATGCAATGTTTGTACGGCTACAAACAGACCTAGATAAGCTGGGGACTTGGGTGGAAAAATGGCAAATTAAGTTCAATGTGGATAAATGTAAGGTTATGCACATGGGCAGGAGAAACGGATGTCACCAATATACACTAAATGGGGTACTGCTAGGGAAAAGGGATTTAATAATCTTTATATAGCACCAACATATTCCGCAGCGCTCACAATAACAGGAGGATACAGAATGACAAAAGTACAAAAACCATGGTTACGTGTAGTAATCAGTTGATGGAGACAGTAGGGGTGAGGGTCCTGCTCCAATGAGCTTACATGTTACAAATAAGGGGGTGATACAGAAGGTAAAGGGGCTGGAGATGTGCACGGTATGGTGGAGTGGAGAGTGAGGGGTGCTATACACAGACAATGGTCAGACTCGAGCTGTGTGGTGGCAGAATCGGTGTGACTGCAGGGGGAGTTGATGGCAGATGGTAGGGATTGCAGTCAGTAGGACAGGCAGCATATAATCAGGTGGAGTACAGAGGGGTTTGGTTTAGGGGATGCGGTACGCCTCCCTGAAGAGGTACATTTTTACAGCACGCCTGAAGTTTTGTGTCAGGAATTGCCCGGATAGTTTGGGGTAGCGCGTTGCAGAGGACAGGTGCTGCTCTGGAGAAGTCTTGGAAGCGAGAATGAGAGGTTCTAATTAAAGGGGCACTCAGTCTGATTTTATTAGCAGAGCGGAGAGCCCGGGCTGGGTGGTGGATTGAGATGAGGGAAGCAATGTATGGCAGCTCGGTGCTGTGGAGAGCTTTATGGGTGAAGGTGGCAAGTTTAAACCAAGCCCTGGGGCATCCCAACAGTGAGGGGAAAAGTAGAGGAGGTAGAGTCAGCGAAGGAGATGAAAAATAAAATTTTTCTCACCTTTGCATCAGGTTGTGCTTGCTTTCATCTTATGTTTGTTTCATATCCTTCTTTCAGCAGGCAATCCTTTCTACCCTAAGCCACTCCATCCCAGTAGCTCTTCGTTTCATAGACAGACGTAAAATAGGAGCTTGGGTTTATGAAAGTAAAAAATCCTCTGCTTCATTGAATAGGACTGGGGGCACTTTTTACTTACCTATAGTTCGTTTGACCTGTAACCAAAAAACATACAAACACAACTTCTTGCTGAAAAAACGTGGGTTGGCCACAGCTTTATTAAATAATACCAACATATATATTAACTTTACTATTTAAATTTAACTTTGCTAACTTTTTTAACTCTAAACCTCCCATGCCTAACTGAACTCTTGTCAAAACTGTAACGGCCCAGAGGACGTTCGTAAGCCCCTATACATGGGCCTGTAAACCTTCCTATTGCGCCGTAGCCCGCATGGGAAGCTCCCGGCCTTACCTCCTGCTGTGACAACTTCCTACCTACTCCTACTTCCCTACAAAAACAACCCCCCTTTTTACCCTCCCCTGGGCGGGCGGGTGGGCGTTTGTCCTCTAGCGCTCCTTCTCTCTCGCTGTCTAACACCCTACTGCTTTCCCGCTCCCCGCTCTCGTCTTTTCCTGTCTGTAGCTCCTCCCCTTCCCTCTAAAACCTCACTATTTTTAAATCTCCCTCACCTTCACGCCCCGCCCCCAGTCCCACGCCGCCTCGCTAAACACTTTGCGGCATACAAGACTGGGGGCACTTTTTACTTACCTATAGTTCGTTTGACCTGTAACCAAAAAACATACAAACACAACTTCTTGCTGAAAAAACGTGGGTTGGCCACAGCTTTATTAAATAATACCAACATATATATTAACTTTACTATTTAAATTTAACTTTGCTAACTTTTTTAACTCTAAACCTCCCATGCCTAACTGAACTCTTGTCAAAACTGTAACGGCCCAGAGGACGTTCGTAAGCCCCTATACATGGGCCTGTAAACCTTCCTATTGCGCCGTAGCCCGCATGGGAAGCTCCCGGCCACGCGGCATGCGCCGTACGCCTATGGCGCATACCGCCCCCCCCGCCAACCCTCTCCAGTGCCATCTCCACTCCGTCCTGCAGTCCGGACAAAAAGGTGTCCAAACCCACCTCATTGAGGTGCACGCCGTCCATCCTCAGGGCCCCTTTTTCCTTGTCCTCCAGCTCCCAGTGGCGGACTGCCACTCCACCCAGCGATTGCACAAAACGAGACATGCGCAGGTTTATTACCTTCCTTACACGTTCGATGGCGTCCGTGTTCCTGGCCCCTCTCCAAACTCTCCGAGCCACTATGTCCGACCAGACCAGGGTGCAATCATTAAAACAGTCCCGGAAACGAAGCAAATCCTGCTTCATGAGTACCAACAAGTCATTCATCTTAGTGCATCCTAAGTCGTTCCCCCCGGCATGAACGACCAGTATAACCTTCCGGGGGGTCCACTTGCTAATCCTTAGCACCAATTGTAGCAAACGGGGCCAAAGCAGCCCCCGCACTCCCACCCAATTTACCAGCGCTCCGCTCAGACCCAAGTTCCTGCCCATGGGTCGTGTTGCCGCTCTCTTCTCCGCCCAATATATGAACGAGTGTCCAATGATCCACACATGCCATGGCTCGTGCGCTGCAATAGAGAGGTGATATAGCAAAACAAAAAACCCAAAATATCTTAAAACATATAACTACAATGCCATATGACCGACGAAAATTCCACGCCGCTGAAATGCCTCTCAATCTTCACCTACTTCAATCACCCGATCTGGTCTAACATACGACTTATAGGCCTGCGATTTCCATCTTCCTAACTTTTTTAAACCATCTTCTGACATGCCGTGCGCCTCCGCAGTCGTAGCGGCCCCGATCCTGAACGAGTGGGTTCCAAATTCCATCGGATTTAGTCCCAACTCCCTCAGCGCCGAACGCAACACCGCCGCAAACTGAAAACGGGTAAGCGGTGCCCCTGATGCGTGGGCTAAAAAATTGCCTACCGCTGGGCGCTTTGTGATAAAACGCCTCAATATGCCCACCGGACACCATCTATCCTGCAAACTGCTAATGGTCAGCCAGTCGCCTCTACCGTACAAATCCGTTTTAGACTTTCTGACGCAAACTTTGACCGTTGACTCCGTGGCAATCACGTCCCTTTGCCCCAAGCCACCTGGTTTTGCTTTGCTCGCTGGGACCAGCTCGCCAATGCGCAGCGCCGCGAAAAAAGCGAGCGCAAAGGCTGATCTAAATAACAAAACTTCAAATGCATCCGAGCACACTTTCTCCAACGCCTGAAGCAACTTAAATAGCAATTTTTTCGTAATGGGTCGCCGTGCATCCACGCCCGCCTTCTCCTTTTTCCAACCTCGGATAATCTGCTGGAACACAAATTCCTTTGTCACGTCTGCCACCCCGTGTAACTTCAATAGGAAGGCCACCCCTGCCAGCTGTTTTTTGGCCACATACACGGACGACCCATTATCCCGCACTCTCGCCAACAAGTCCAACGTTGCCGCCCTTGCTCTAGCACCTCCTACTACCGTTCCTCCTACCACACTCAACCACGCTGCCCAAACCGCATTATAGCTTTTCCACGTTGACCCAGACACCGATGATTCCACCAGCCTCAGCAGCTCTCCTCGGCCAGGTTCCACAAGGAAGGCGGGCACCGTACCCCTTCGGCATCCGCCTCTGGGTGCCGCTCCCTGAACCGGTCCATCTGTGAACGAGAGAGTGCGTCAGCCGCTCCGTTGTCACAACCCGGGACGTGTTTTGCACGCAAATAAATGTTACTTTGCAAACACCGCAATACCACGTGTCTCAACAATGACAACACCGGCGGGGACGCCGAAGTTTGCTTGTTTATGGTTTGCACCACAGCCGCATTGTCGGACCAAAAGCAAATCTTCCGGTCCCGTAATTCTGGTTCCCATACCTCGATGGCCACCACCACCGGAAAGAATTCCAGCAACGTTATATTTTTTGTCCAACCTCTCTCTTTCCATAGCATCGGCCAGGGTTCCCTGCACCAATGGGTGGTAAAAATTACGCCGAAACCGCCCGATCCCGCCCGATCCCGCCGCATCGGCGAACAAACTGATCGCCGGGCTTTCCACATCCTCCTTGGGGCATACCACCTGCCCGTTGAAGGACTGGAGGAAAACCCTCCATATGTGCAGGTCTGTCCTCATTCCTGCTGTCACCCGTATGAAGTGATGCGGCTCGCGAACTCCCACCGTCGCTAGGGACAATCTCCTGGAAAAAACCCGCCCCATCGGAATAACCTTGCACGCGAAGTTCAATAAGCCCAAGAGACTCTGCATCTGGCGCAGTGTCGCTTTCTTGCAGTGGGCCACGTCCCCCACCGCTTGGCGCAGCTTTGCGACTTTTTCCGCCGGTAGCCGAAAAACCATGTTTTCCGAATCGATCTCGATGCCTAAGAAGGTCAGGCACGTGACCGGACCCGCCGTTTTTTCTGCCGACAGCGGGACCCCCGCTAAACGCATCAGCCTTTGAAAATTAGCCAATAGGAAACCGCAATCGCCCGATGTCTCTGAACCGACGAACAAAAAATCGTCCAGGTAATGTATCACCGATGAGATGCCCGTTTCATAACGTACCATCCATTCCAAGAATGAACTAAACAATTCGAAAAAATAACATGAAATGGAGCATCCCATCGGCAAACACATGTCCACGAAAAACCTATCTTCGATCCTACAACCTAGCAAATGAAAACAGTCCGGGTGAACCGGCAGCAGCCGGAAAGCCGATTCTATGTCGGTTTTTGCCAGCTGGGCAAACCTGCCCGCTGACCTCACTAAACGTACCGCGCAGTCGAACGACGTGTAAGCCACGGCTGCCTCTGCCTTCGAAATACCGTCATTTACCGATCCCCCGCTTGGGAACGATAAATGATGGATGAGCCGAAACTTTCCGGATTCCTTCTTAGGCACGAGGCCCAACGGGGATACCCGTAAATTTTCGAATGGAGGAACATCAAAGGGCCCAGCCATACGGCCCAGCTGCACCTCCTTCATCACCTTCTCTGTCACCAACTCAATGTCGTCTCTTGCCGACTTTAAGTTAGGGCATAGCGTCGTCATCTGCTGCTCATAAAAAGGTATTCTAAAGCCCTCCAAAAATCCCGCTCTAAGGATTTTTGCTTCCTGTTTCCTGTGGTATCTGTCTAACCACGGATCCAGGAAGCGGCTTCTCACCGGCGTTCGCATGGCCGCCGGCGCCACCCACCACGGGCGTTGCTCTTTGCTTGCGGAAGCAGCGCACTGCCGCGTGCTGGCCCCCGCAAACCGAGCATTCGTGTCTAAACTTGCAGGTGGCGTAAAACCTGCAGTGGCCCTCGTTGTATAGCCAACAAGAGCCATTTGGTCTAGAGGAGGCCGCGGGCTGCTGGGATGTGCCCCCCGCGGCTGCCCCTGGAAAGGACGCCTTAGCCGGACGCTGTGCTAAAATTAGTTGTATCCACACATCAGTGGCCTTAGAGGCCCAACTGATGTGACTCTTTCCCGAAATACGACGCCTAAAGTCCTCGTCATAGCGCCACCAAGCCGCACCCCCGTGCAGCCGATAAGCGCTATAGATGGTGTTTAAGTACACCATCATCTCCGGACCTTTTGCGGGCTGGTGCTGGCACGTAACGTGTACCATCACCATATACGCCTGCAACCAGTTACCGAAGGTCTTCGCAATTTTAGGCTTTTTGTCAGAACCGCGCTCTGAACCACGCTCCTTATCGACCATTACGTGGTCCGCCGAAAGCAAGGACCATATATCTATATACAAACCATTCCTAATCTTTTCCAACAACTCATCCGTCAAACCCACCCCCAGTGGGGCGACACCACAATACATTGAATCTCCAAACTGTAAACCCGCTGACGGGTCTATTTCCGAACCCGCTGCTGAGCTACCACCGGTGCTACCCACAGGCGGGCCTGAACCCCCTGGAGCGCAGGACACTAAAAGCCCTCTTTTTTGTTCCATCCGGCTCAGCAGCGACCGCAACAACTCGACCACATCACTCCTCTCCGCACCCGCTGCGGGATCCATAAAACATTTTATCACATCATAAATTTCGGACTCACCAGCTGGACCGACCTCCGGCGTTGCCAAGGGTGCTGTCCCCGCTGTACCGCTCCCGCGGCTCCTGACCGATTCATATCCGGGCTGATGCACTGCCGTATACAGTGCCCTTCCTCCGCTGTGTGGTTGCGACGAGCCAGGCTGTTCCCGCCTTGAGCGACTGTGATCGTGGTCTCGCCACCGTTGACGTTCCCGTTCCTCGCGATAGAGGGATAACTGCGGGTCCGACTGCCGAGGCTGTTCCACCAATCGCTGCGGTTCCTCTAGCCCGCTGCTGGTACTTGACTCGCGGCCCCTCTCCCTGCCGACGCATGCCAAGCCTGACTGCTGCGCTCGCTGCCGCTCTAACCGCTCCTGCCTCTCCTGCCTGGCTCGCGCCTTCTGCCTCTGCCTTGCCCCCTGGCCCTGCCTCTTGGAGCTCCTGCACGGGGGCTGGGGTTGTGGGTAGGTGTAATCAGTGTAATCAGCTTGCGGGGCAGTGTATCGTGGGTTAACATAACACCGACGGTAGGAAACCGTTGGCTCGTGAGGGTCATAGAATGGCATCTGGCCCGGAGGCTGCTGCCTCGCTACGGCTATATCCTGTGAAGGGGTTGCTACGTGTCGGGGTGACTGCAGCTGTAAGCGATTGCTAGGCCTGCTGGCGGGAAAGTACTGTCGCCTCCTTGCCCCTTTCCCCCTACCTGTGTGGCCTTCCTCTTCAGAACTAGCTGGTTCCCCTATGGGCTCCCCTAAGCTGCTCCCCCCCTCCCTGCTGCTGCTATACTCGCTGCTAAAACTCTCCGGACTATGTGTAGGGGGATTATATGCAGGCCTGCTGGCTGCCTTTTCCTTTCCCTTCCCCTTACCCCTGCCTCCTATATGCCTGCCTGGGCCAAAGCTGCTGCACACCTCGTGCGCTACCCTCCCCCCCCCACGTGCTGGGCCGCCATCTTGGGAGGACGAGCGGCCTAACCGCGCGCTTCCCTGCCGCTCTTCGCTCGGCCTGAGCTCACCTGCTGCCGCCGTTGTGGTCCTGCGCCCGGATGCGCGCTCATGGCGATGCCTGGAGCCAGTCCCAGTTGCCGAAGCCCGTCCTCCGCCTTCGGTGTCCCCGCTGACTGCCGACCGTAGGGCTTGTGCTGCCGGTCTCTCTGTCGCGCGCCGAGGTACCGGCGCCCCTCCTCCGCCGGGGCTACCGGACCCTCTCGGGCAATCGCCGACACGGCTGTCCCTCCGCCCCCCCCTCTTCCTTGCTGGGCTCGGGCTGAGCCTTACCGGCGGCTGTTTCCTTCTCCTCGGCCGACCTCGTGGAGCCTCTTCCTGGATGCCGCCATCTTCTCCCGATTCCTGGCGAAGTTCCTCTTGCCCGGTGTTCGTTGCCTGGACCGCGGGTGTCCGGCATGTCGCCAGCAGCTCCTCGAGCCACCGGGTCCCGTCTTTCTTCACCGCCTCCTTGATCAGGCCTTGTAAGTCCTCCATATTTGTAAATCCAAGGGAAACTTTTCCTCTGGGCTGGCGCTGGCACGATCCTCTTCTTCCGCTGCACGCTTCCTCTCTCGATAGTCCCGCACTCTCTTCGCCTCCTCGGCCTGTACTTCCACCCGATAATCCCGCTCTTCTCCTTTCGCCGGCCGACTTCTTCCACCCGCTCGTCCCGGTCCTCCTTTTCTTATCCTCTGGCGTCCTCTTCCACCCGATACTCCTGGCTTTCTCCGGCCGTCTCTTCACTCCGCTCTCACCGTTCTTCTCGCAATCTTTCACTTTTAATCCCGTTTGTCCTCTAGCGCTCCTTCTCTCTCGCTGTCTAACACCCTACTGCTTTCCCGCTCCCCGCTCTCGTCTTTTCCTGTCTGTAGCTCCTCCCCTTCCCTCTAAAACCTCACTATTTTTAAATCTCCCTCACCTTCACGCCCCGCCCCCAGTCCCACGCCGCCTCGCTAAACACTTTGCGGCATACAATGCTCATTACACGAAGGCTACTACTCAGCAAAGGAGACACTAAAGAGGCGGTTAGACAGGTAGGAGGAGAACCAGGAGAGAGCAGTGTCCTTTAGGCCAATGGAGCGAAGCATACTGAGGAGGAGTTTGTGGTCAACAGTGTCAAACGCTGCAGAGAGATCGAGTAGGATCAGTAGGGAGTAGTCACCCTTCAATTCTATGGGAAAAGACCTGGGGGTATTAGTTGACTGTAGACTTAACGGGAGCAGTCAATGCCAGTCAGCTGCTGGAAAAGCAAATAAAGTTTTGGGGTGCATCAAAAGAGGTATAGGGGCGAGAACATTATTCTTCCACTATATAAGGCACTTGTCAGGCCCTACATGGAATACTGTGTACAGTTCTGGACACCGGTGCTCAGGAAAGATGTTGCAGTGCTTGAGGGGTAAGAAGGGCAACTAAATTAATAAACAGAATGGGAGGACTGGAATACCCAGAGAGGCGATCAAAACTGGGATCATTCACACTGAAAAAAAAAATTGGGCGGTTAAGGCCCAATGCACACGGACGGAGTTTTGCTATGGAATTCGCCGCCACACACCGCTCGCGAGTTCTGCAGCAATGTCCGTCCGTAGCATGCAACGTAAAATGATTCTTCCAATCACAGGAGCGCAAATTCCTTTTGATTTCCGCTCGCGAGGAAGAACCGCAGCATACTCTATTTTTGTGTGAGACTTGCACTGACAGTTTCCATTGCAGTCAATGCAAGCAGTCCTTCCCACGGGGATTTCAAAATGTCAATTTCCAAATCGCTGTGGATCCGCGTAATTGACAGGGATTATTCTGACTGCCATTATGGAGTAGGGAAGGAATTTTTCCCCCAAATGGACTAAAATTGGCTTCTGCCTTATTGCATTTTTTTTGCCTTTCCCTGGATCAACAAGGCAGGGGTGGGGGTGGAAACAGGCTGAACTAGATGGACGTTGTCTTCTTTCAGCCTATCATACTATGTTACTACGAGTCCTGGAGGACATACATGCTCGGTCCCTTTCCCCACAGCCAGGTCTCTGCATAGTGATTCTCCGTTCACTGCAGGGCAGCCAGTAGAAATAGTTTTCTGCCATGGCAGTAGAGATGAGAAGACTGATTTTGCAGTGAAGTAAAAAGTCAGCTGCCAGAAGGGTAAGGAGACTGATTGTGTCCAAACCACTCATCCCAAGTGGGTTCTTGCTCAGTGAAGCACGCATGTGTAGTGAATGTACAGCGAAGTGTACGTTGCTGTCAGAACCTAAGGCTTATCTTCAAAAAAAAAAAAAACACATTAGACTGTTGAAATTTAACTGCTTGACCCTTATCTGTCCCGACATCTGCTGTGAGGGGGACAGTCAGGAGGCCCCATACATGCTATACATCTAATGTTTATGGCCACCTTAAAGGGCCGCTCCGGTGAAAAATACATTTTTCTATCTCTGTCCCCCACACTTTTATTGCCTATCACACTCTGGCGGTCTCTAATGTATATTGCAGTAACTTGCATGCAGTGCAGCCTCCTGTCTGATACTTATCAGGCACCATTTTGATGCTGAGATTTCTTCCTGTTCATGTTCTCTATTCGCTGCTGACATTCAAAGAAAGGTGATCTACTCAATATTAAATTTAATACACCACAAGTGCAACCGACATGAATGATGTACAGAACCAACAAACTGCACAGATCTTGGAAATACATATATTTATTTTATAATACATATAATTATGACATCTTTCATTATTACAGTGCTGGATTTCCTCCTTCTGGATGCAAAGGACGTATTGGGAGGGGATGGGGTAGCAGCATTAAACCCTTCGAAGATTTCTACTAACATTAAAACATCAAAATGTGTGTGTGACGAAGCCCACAGAGTAATGCATCTCCTGCAGACACACCTAATCTACGGAGTACCTGAGCGCCTCCTATTATGCTGATCTGAAGCGTTTTGCTTTGTGCCAACACTTATTAGTGTTATAATGTACAATGTCTTACATTTGCTGAGTGGCAGATAAATCAGAATGCGAAGGAGAGTGAGGAGAAAAAGTCGGAGGGGTCTGCAGATAGATGCCGGTGACCGTGCTGCTGTAATTACATTTTTCACCACTTGGGGCAGTGGTGAGTGAGTTAAAAAGCACAAGGGCTGGAGATGTTAAGAAACAATATGACTTCCATGAACATTTGTGATTGTATTACACAACGTCAGCCATAGCTGACCCTGTGTAAAATAAGGAAACCCCTTCATACTGACATACCTGAGACGAAGACAGGCAAGACGCGCTGGGATTCCCATATAATGGTAGTGCTGATCTTACAAGCGCACTTTGCCCACATGGGGCATTTAAGGTGCAGTGCAGCCTGGCAGTCTCTGTCCTGGACCACAGCATTATATTTACAGTAATGCGAAGATACAAGTGTTGTAGAGTTATTCTCAACATCTCGCTTTCTCATCCTTCCTCTGGTCGTCTTGTTCATTTCTTAACAGTGACTCAGAAATGGTCAAGTCTCCCTGAAGAAACCAGTTCCCTGGTGGTAGGATTACCACATTCCTCAATCTGCGAGTCCTGTACAGTTATAGCAGCTGTGCTACAAGAATGCCTTACAGAAGTCCACAAAGTGCTTCTGGAAATAAGAATTACAAGTAGGGGCACAACAAAAAATGGCCTGAGTTTGAAGAGCAGGGCTGAGCAACTGGAGACACTCCAGCTTACTGCAGGGAATCCACAAAGGCATCAAACTCCTCCATGTTTTTTTCATGCATGGCCAACTTTTCCGGCAGCGAATCCTATGGAGAGGAGACAGAGGGTGAATTTAGTGCAGTAGGCAATGACCATATATTAAAGTTTGTGTTGTGCTGGTGACAGAATTCATCTACATTGATGGAAAATGCTGAAGAAAAAGTGCACAGAAATGTGTGACCCTCTAGGCAAAAGCCAAATAAATTGAGCTTTTACCTGGAGTCAATGTAAAGTAAACCTCCACCTCTAGTCTGCTAACAAAGTGACTCCATTTGTCAAGGGAATGACTGACTTAAAAGATAGTTAAGGGAACACTTACCACAACCATAACTGCATCGGCAAACAGCGGCAAAAGCAAGCACTGTTATCCCGCCGCAGTTTGTGGTGCGGTCTTTATAGTATCCAAACCGTACCTGTGTGAATACACCCATAAACATCACAGAATAACCTAAAGTCACTGAATCTTCAGGGTTGTCCATCTGTCCAATAAGAAAGCAGAAGCGATGGCGAATCCAGATCAAATGTGTGATTTACGTGCTTTTTTTTTTTAAGTAGTTTATTTTAAAGTGGATCATCCTTTTTAAGGGCAACTCCTTCCAAACAGGTTTCTCCTATTACTTCCTCACTTGCCTTCCCATCGCAAAAAAAACAAAAAAGAAACATTCATTCAGTAATTTGATGGCCATAATGTGGCTGCATTTCTGCATCTTTCTTATGGCAGTAAAGCGATGTGCAGTTGGCTCACTATAAGGTTCTAGGATGATCTGAGGTCCTGTTCAGATTACGTTTGGAGCCACAAATTTCCACTTCTTTCACCTGAGCCCTTTTTGTCAGACCAGTATAAGCTGGCATACGTTTTGTGATAAAGGAACAGCGTAGATCTTTTTATTTAAAATACACACAATAGAAGACTATAGGTGATGTATCCCATTCTATGCCTATACAGTGGGATACGTCGCAGCCTTCCATCAGAGGTTTACATCAGAGACCCTCCTGACGTAGGATCTAGACACGATGTCAACTAAACTTGAACCATAGTGGGGTGTCCTGCAGGAGTAATACGGATGCCAAGATGTAACCACATAACAGCATTCTGAATGTGACCTAAAGGCATCATGTCCATGGCACGTGCACCTGCCCGTCTTCTTTCTTCTGTACTGCAGATGTGTGCGGACGTGCCGACGCGCATGCGCAGTACAGATTTTTTTTTTTTTTTTAATCTCCTGTAGAATCCGTGGCCTAGTCACAATGTCAATTGCAGACTGGCTGCGGGTTGGACAGCTTCCATTGACTTTAATGGAAGCTGTCCGTGCAGGAACCGCAATAAAATGGAGCATGCTGCGATTTTTCATCCGCAAGTGGAAACAGAGTGCGGTTTCCGCTCATGTGCATGAAGAATTGTTTTTCCATAGCATGCTACGGAGGGTTATTGCTGCGGAATCCAGAGGCGGACACCTGAAAATTATCTGCCAAAAGCAAGTATATATCTGACATCTGCTGATGGATTAACACACATACTGTGTGTTCTACTTATTTGTTGTATCGAGTAGTTGCATATACTTTTTAGTAACCTTGTTTAAAAAAAAAACTAAAAGTTTTTCAAGAAAGGACACAAGTTAGACATTTGTCTGTCCACTAAAACCCATGGTGGCTGTGTATGCGAACAGGGCTTTACTTTTGCAGCAATTTTAATCAGTTGCTGCTGAGGTCTGCCCTATAGTATGAGCAAAACCGTATATTTAATCATGATGGAAACTGTCAGAGAACCCTCCGTGTAAAACATACACCACTGAATATTTATACCTGCGGTTACAACTAATAAAGTCTAAGAAGCATAACCTTTAAAGAGAATTTCTCACCAGGTCTTCTGCCATTGACTGGACAGCAATGTCAATAGAAAGGCTGCTCAGCTGAGGCGGGTTCTGAAACTCCCGGTAGAAGGTTCCCACATCCATAGGAAGGTCATCCTTAGAAAAAGCCGGTCGCTAGAAAATGGAATAAAGTCTCACTTTTTGTTAAGGAAAAACGTTACTAAGTTTAAAAAGTATTTGCACTTTTTAAAAACTTTTGACATGTTAGAAGTTTTAATTAGCCTGGGTCCGAGTGCTGAAACTCCTACTGATCACTGAGATGAAGGAGCTGTAGCACTGTGCCCCTTCGGCTGTCTTCGTTACTTGCTGGCTCGCTCTTCTCAGCAGCAGAAGGCGCCTGACGCACAGACTTCAATAGACAGGTATGCATCAGTCTTCCGCTGCAGAGAGGAGCTGACAGACAGTGAGATAGCTGAAGGGGCGCAGCACTCAGGTTAGCGCTGCAGCCTCTTTGTTTCAGCAATCAATCAATGAGGGTCCCGAACCCACACTCATCCAAGCTTGCTCCGACAAATCAAAAGTTTTTTAAAAATACAGTTTCTCTAAGTCATATAGTTCTACTGCTCAGGATTCAGAGTAGCTTGGCTGAAATAATAGGGTACCATATATACTCGAGTATTAGCCGACTCAATACATTTTAACACAAAAAAACTGGGAAAACTTATTGACTCGAGTATAAGCTGAGCTATACTTTCGTATATACTGGGTAAAAAAAAAAACACAACAAACTCACCTCCCAGCCAGCGCCTGTGTCTGTGCGGCAAGCTGCTTGAATTCTCCCCGCTGTCATCGCTTTGTAAGTAAGCGTTGTGATTGGATTGAGCACCAGCCAATCACAGCCGGCACTTGATCCAATCACAGCGCTTACTTACACAGTAAGTGCGGCAAGCTGCTTTAGAATTCTCGCTGCTGTCATCTCCCTGCTCGGCTTTGAAATCCCTTGCTGTCAGCGCCGTGTAAGTAAGCACTGTGATGGGATCGAGCGCCAGCCAATCAGTGAATGTCATTCACTGATTGGCTGTGAAAGATCAAGCGCTGGCTGTGATTGTCTGGCGCTCAATCACATCACAGCGTTGACGGCAGGGGATGACAGAGCCGAGCAGAGAGGACAGCGGGAAGAATTCAAGCAGCTTGCCGCATCACCACCGGTAACACAGGAATTCAAGCAGCTTGGCACCACCGCTGGGGACACGGATGCCGGCTGGGAGGGGAGTATGGAGGGTTTTTTTTTTTAAACTCTTCCCTGACTCAAGTATAAGCCGAGGGGGGCTTTTTCGGCACAAAAAATATATAGCCTCTCTTTACCCTGCTTTACATTTTATACGATTGTGATTCCACCTATGATTGATTCTTTAAATGTGTTGTTCCTATTAAATCCTTATAATGTATTGTGTGTTTTGTATAATAAAAAATATATAGTATGTAGTTCTCACTACATTCTTTTGTGCTTAATATATGGTGGAGTGATACGGAATACTGATTTGTTTGGCATTTCTACCAAATACTGGCCTTAGTGTATAAGAATAACACAAGGTATCCATATAACAGTATTAAATATTATTGCTGTTGGTTGACGATACGCCTAAAACATGAAAAGGTGCATCCTTTTTTATATATTAGGCTGCCTGTCCACCGGTGATTGTTCATTGCGTTACCCGCAGCAATAATCCGGCATGGCTATGGAAAGCGCAGCTGTAGCATCCATGAGCGGAGAATGATAGCGATTCTCCGCTTGCGGGTTCTAAATCACAGCATGCCGCGATTCTCCACGGTGAGTCTATCTGTCAGATAGGCTCACTGCAGAGAACTGACAGCAGCCCCCCTCCTCCCTCGCGGTAGAATATCGCTGCCAATATTCCGCAACGGAATATTGTCTTTGTCATATCTCGGATCCTCTGTGTGCACCAGCTATCAATAGACATCCCTGATCGTGTGCACTGCCAGCATTATGCCATAAATAGCATATATACACTTTGGCGACTTCCAATCCCATATTGAAATGAGTATATTTAATTGGTAGAGTGGGCAGCACTTACAAAGTCCACCATAACAAAGTCATCCTGGGGTACTTCATTGCTTGAGCAGGAGCTTTGCAAACTGCGAGCATCTGGTGTCACCTCTTCCGGAGTCTCGGGACAAACCACCTAAAATAAAAGAAAAAAATTACCGTAAACCATGTATCATAAATCAGTGGAAAATCTGTAAGTCAATCCTTATGAGCTACACTCATAGCACTAAAGTACTAGGATCAGGGGTGAGGACATACCATGTGGTCGGTGTCCTCCACATCAATCAGTCTGGGTGCAAACACAGCGAATGGTATATCTGTGCTGGCATAAGTGACCTGAGAATAGATCAGAAACAATTCATGCTTTTCACAGTGTGTATATAGCAATGGGCAGTGGTTTAACTCATTCTCTCCTAGGTCGTTGTGGCAGCTATGCATTTAATGTGAACCACTGTGACCGGAGCTTTTACTACTGCACCCAGAGCTTTGAAGGACACCACTGCACATGCGCTGGCGTCTCCAATGACACACACTGCTACATGCAGTACATAGCTGGTGAGTAATGGAAATCATGGCTGGTAGAAACTGTCATGAGAAGACAAACGAGTTGGCCCCATCAACGTCTCACATGGCACCAATAACCCACTTTGGGAATTTCATCCATTGACATTTTAGCAAAAAGGAGTCTCACACATATGTACACCAAAGAGTGTGAAGGGCGCATACGCGTGGGAGGTGACCTACAACAATTGTGTGACTGCATTACCTATGAATACCAATAGGACACAATCATTATAAATATGAGATCTTTGTCTGTAAGGCTGCCTTCACAAGTGGCGGATTTGCAACACATTCTTTATAGTAGAAATAAACCTGCACTATTTAGTGTAAATCCGCAGCAGATCTCACCCTATTGATTTGAATTAAAGCAAAAAGGTGAAATCTTGTACAGATCTGCACCAAAACCTCTATCAAATGGTGCAGATTTTGACGTGGATATTTCTGCTCTGTAAAACCCGCAGGACATCCCCTGTGTGAACGCAGCCTTATGAGGAATTATACTCACAGTACAAGACATTTGTATTACTAGCATTTTGGCTGCAAGGAGCCCATAACAGGTTGAAGTTCTGAAGCTTGATGTATGGTTTTTATTTTTAATGTTTTTTACTAGTTTTTTTAAAACATTTTATTTTATAGTTTTTGTTCATTAAACCATACTTTTCTAGAATCTAAGATCCAGGAAGCTTTGAGTTAGTTTTGTTTCTTGCTTTAAACAACCTTCCGGAAGAACAAAATTCTGTCTCAGAACCAGAAGGGGGCATATTACCTACAGCTGTTTTTCTCTGTTGTCCCTCCCTCCACAGATTCCAGGTCCTGTTTTCAGTCATCCAAGATGGCTGACAATCTTTAGACTACCTAATTCCCACAGTGCATTGGTAGTGTTAGACTACCAATGCACTATACCAGCTCTGTGATTGGCCAGAACGGCTATCGTGATCAACATTAGGTAGACAGAAAATTGATCCTGCCATCTTGGACAGCCGAAAAGAGGGCCCAAAACTTGGGGATTGGAGTGCTGGCAGAGAAGAACAACTGTAGGCAATAAATCCCCTGTTCCGAAATTGCAGGGTTGCTTTAAGGTTACCACTTTCTATGTGAATAACATAGTATTAAGCCAGGGCACTTGGCTTCTGGCTTTTGCCTGATAGTCTAAGAACCAAATGAGGCCATATCCTTAAGGGGTTAATAGGATCAGCACAGATATCCACTTGGACATCCTCTAAAGCTGTGTTCACTCACCTGAGGGGAAGGTTTTTCCACAAAAGCCCCAACTTTACGGGTGAAAAGAATATGGGGAGACTTATTGGGAGAGCTCCTCCCCGCAGTGCTGCTCCCAGATGGGATGGCTGCTTCCTCACTGCACAGAAAAGCAAGGATAAATGTAAAAACTAAGTCACAGTAAGATTGGAAGGTCTATGGACTCATAGGCTGAGGACTTACCTGCTGGAGGTAGTGCCAGTTACATGTGATGGTGAAGTCAAAACCGCTCTGTCATGATCTGCTTGAGTACCATGTGCAGGTTGGGCAGTAATATTGGGCAACCCACCCTCCTTTCCTGGCACCATCATCTATTAATACAAAAAAAAATGGGTTAACGAACAATTAGGACCTTGGAGTTACACTCTTCACTATATATAAGGAAACTTGCTGCTGGAATTCATAGTTCTGGCTGCTTACTATACCCCTGACTGACTACAGACCATTCATGCCTGCTAATGGACAAGTCACCTTGGAAATTTTTAATTCCTGCAGTTGTTGGCCCGTTACATTCCGTTTAACCTGATACAGAAATTAAGGGAGATGTCAGGGAATTTTTTTCCTTCTCTCTACACTATTGATGATCTGCCACTTGGGATACATACCGATCAGCTGTTCGCCAGGCCTGCTGACAGCGCTGGAAGCAAGTAGCACTGTCAACATTGCAGCAACCCGGGTTGGTACTGCATTGAATCAATTCTGTACCTGCAGTACCAACCCCGACCACTGCAATACAGACAGCGCTATCTGCTTCCAGGGCTGTTCACACTGACAGCAGCCCAGAAAACAGCAGATGAGAAAAGATCCCGAGTGGCGGACCCCCACTGTTCAACTATTGATGACTTATCCTGAGGATAGATTATCAACAGTAAAAGTCCTGAACAACCCCTTTAAGCAAATCTGCTAATACAAGTATATTCAGGAATGGCTAGGAATGCTGTTTCCTTATACGGAGTTGAGAACACAGCTCCAAGTTGTGGAAACACACTTTAAACCTTGGATTCAAGCAGGATTCTTTGCAAGGGCTCACACTTCAAAATAAGCTGGCGCATCTTTTGGCCGCCAGAATCAATACATGATCCCCATCCAAATTTTCCTCCCATTGATCTGGGTGCACTAGAGCTTAGGACAGATAAACTCTCTGTGATGCCATTATTCACGTTACCAGAACCCATGAGATTCGCCACCTCCCCATAAACGTGTTTCATTAATCCTATTCTTGTGCATTAAGCCCGTCTCCTCTTCCCGAGGAGTACCTGGTATGGAAGGGTAGCGCTCACTCCAGCAGCCAAGGCCACAGGGTAGCCCAGGTCTGAGGATGCAGCTCCAAGGACAGTTGGCTGGTAAGAAAGGCGAGAGCTGTACAGCTAGAAAGCGATGAGAGAAAGGAAGAGATAAAGAGATGGAAGAAAGGAAACGCAAGATTAATAAGCAATTATCACACTCCCTTATGCTTTGCTCAATGTGAAGCTGTATGAAGAGATTGTGGGTAGGACTTGTGATCCAACTCACGTTAAAGGAATATTAACCTTGTATTTAAGTGAGTTTTCCGGTAGGTTGTTTTTTGGCTTTAAAGTCATGAAGTAGGAAAAGAATGTTATCAATATAATTAATTCACTATTTCTGCTGCATCATACTATCCATGGGAACATGTATACCGAATGTACTAAAAGTACCCCAAGAGCCGTGTCTGTACTCATTAGCCAATGCAGGAAAGACAATTCTAGGTCGTTTTGCACATTGTCTACTACAACAGAGGGGCAGATATAACAGACGTGCACATTGGCCGCTGCACTTTATTCCTGGGGAAACAATATCGCTTGGATTTTTAAAAAACCCACTACAGGCAGATACTACCCTGCCCTCCAGAGCAATCATCTGTGAAGGCCAGAAGTCACTGAAGCAGCTGTCAACATTTCATATAGATTTCTCCCCAAGCTATGTGATGAAGAACCGTGGTGTTTTGTAGATTCAGACTAGTGATTGCTGGCGGGGTCAGACCAAAGTCTAAAAGGCGAAGTTAGAAGATGGAGAGAAGGTAAAACTGCAAGAATTATGCAGAGTTTGACAAGTGTTGCCATTTACATTTCTGTATGCATGTGTGCATAAATATGCTGAGTTAGGCTGGGTTCACACGGGGCAGAAATCCTGCGGAAATCTCACAGAATGTCCACAGGGGGACCGCATGGAGATTCTGTGAGATTTCCGCAGCGGAAAGGCAGCTTCAAAACCTACACCATTCGCATGGGTATGAGGCGGCTAGACTTCCTGTATTCTACTGTGGGAATCTCTCCCCATAGAGAGAAGAGAGCCCGCAGTGGAAACGGCGATACAATTGACATGTTGCCGCTTTCAATTCCACACAGCATGTCAGTTTCAGCGCGGCTTGGCCGCAGCGGACTGCCCATAGTGTGTGGATGAGAGTTTTGCAAATCTCGTCTACTCTGCTGCTTAGTCTTGGGCTTAAGATTGCAGGCGGAAAGTCTGCACGGCAATTCCGCCCCATATGAACTCAGCCTTACGTTCCACACATATCTGTGCTATAGTAAAGCACAAGACTGGGTCCACATTGTATGTGATATGTTGGGAAGGTGATAACTATGTCAGAATGTTGGAAGTGGTGTATGAAGCCGGCTCAATAAGCTGACCCCACTATACGGGTAGGTGCTGGCTGTGTTGTATATTGACAATACTTGCCCGCAACAATGGTTTAAACCTCTTACGGTAAATGCTGCGATCAATAGCGACCGTGACATCTAAGCCATTAGCGGGGTGGGGAAGGGGGTGTTCCTGACTGCTTGCCCTGGATTCAACATGGAGTGCCGAGTGTTTATTTTATGTGAGCCTGGGACCTAGTGTAAACCTCCAAGCCTACACCCTTGTCAGAGGGTATATATCATATAATAGGATAGCGCTAACAGGACAATATACTTCTATACAGAAGTACTGCAGGGTATCATGTGAGCAATCAAGCAATTATATATTCAAGTTGCCTAGTAGGACTGAAGTGCAAAAAAAAAAACGACCTTTAAAAAAAAGAAAAAGTTATAGTTATATATATATATATATATATATATATATATATATATATATATATATATATATATATATATATATATATATATATACACATACACACACACACACACACACATATATATATACCGTATATACTCTAGTATAGGCCGACTGTTTCACCACATTTTTTATGCTGAAAAAAGCCACCTCGGCTTATACTCGAGCCAGGGTCCCGTACTCAGGCCTCATTAACATGAAAAAAAAAATCTATACTCGTCTCTCCGCCGCTTCGGTCCAGTCACTGTAATAAAGTTCTTTCTTTCTTTAAATCCCCGCCTGCTGAAAGGGCTGCGTCTGACTGGCTGAGCGTTCAGCCATTCATTGAATGAATGTGATTGGCCTGTGATTGGTCATAGCACTCAGCGAATTACAGCTCGGCCATTCTTTGAAAGAACTTCATTACACTGACGGGACCCAAGCGGCTAGACGAGTCTGAGCGCCGGCAGCAGCCGAGAGGTAAGTATAGAATTTTTTTTTACTACAACTAGGGATGATTTTTCAGGGAAGGGCTTATATTTAAAGCCCTTCCCTGAAAATCACTGCGGGGGGCGGGGAGGGGGTGCCGGCTTATACTCGAATCATTAAGTTTTCCCAGTTTTTTGTGGTAAAATTAGGTTCCTCAGCTTATATTAGGGTCGGCTTATACGGTAGATTATTTATGTATATAATATAAATATCCCGAAATACGTGTTAACCACTTCCCCCCCATTTATCATATGAAAATACAAACATACATAATTGGTATCATTGCATCCTTAAAAGTTTGAACTATTAAAATGTTGTGTTTTAGACACCAGGTAGGGGGAAAAAAGGCATACCGTATATACCGGCGTATAAGACGACTTTTGAACCCCGAAAAATCGGGTCTGAAGTCGGGGGTCGTCTTATGCGCCGGTAATACAAAAAAAAAAGTGTAAAAAAAAAAAATTTCATTACTCACCTCCCCCGGCATTCTGTCGCGCTCCGGCAGGATGTCGCTCGCTCCTCGTCCCCGGCGCAGCATTGCTTTCTGAATGCAGGGCTTGAAATCCCCGCTTCCAGAAAGCTAGTACACACGCCGGCAGCCATGACAGCATTGAATGGCTGTGATTGGCTGAAGGCGCACGTGTTAGCAATCACAGCCATTCAATGATGTCATTGAATAGTGTGATTGGCTGAAGCCACGTGTGTTTTAGCCAATCACAGCCATTCAATGATGTCATTGAATAGTGTGATTGGCTGAAGCCACGTGTGTTTTAGCCAATCACAGCCATTCAATGATGTCATGGCTGCCGGCGTGTGTATTAGCTTTCTGGAAGCGGGGATTTCAAGCCCCGCATTCAGAAAGCAATGCTGCGCCGGGGACGAGGAGCGAGCGACATCCTGCCGGAGTGCGACAGAACGCCGGGGGAGGTGAGTAATGAATTTTTTTTTTTTCTCCACTGTATACCGGCGTATAAGGTGACAGTTGGGGGGTCGTCTTATACGCCCCGTCGCCTTATACGCCGGTATATACGGTAATAGTAGAATTGCATTTTGTGGTCCCCTCACCTACCAGACCAAAAAAAAAAGTATTCAAAAAGTTGTACAGGTGAGCAAAAAGTTATGGGTCTGAGAATATGACACACGGAAATTGTTTCAAAAATAGTAAAACGAACAAAAAAAGGTTTTATATAAAGTTTGTGTTGCTGTAATCGTAATGCCCCTCAGGACAAAATTATCATTACCTTTACACCGCACAATGGACACTGTAACAACTAAAGTCTCATGCACGGATTCAGTGCGGGAAATCTCGCACGGAATACTCCCATTTCCGCTGCCTGCAACCCTGTCAGATGCTTTCTTCTTCTATACAGCGGATGTGCAGCCGGCGCTCTGGTGCACATGCGCAGTACAGATTTCCCAGCGCCATTGCATAGGCGATGATGCAGATCCGCGACACTTCTGCAATGCTGATCGCAGAAGTGCCACAGAAGAGATGGCTACCATTGACTTCAATGGAAGCAGTCCCTACGTATCCACTCTAAAAATAGGGCATGCTGCGTTTTATTTTCGGCACGCAACGTCCGCAAATAAAAATCCCTGGTGTGCGTGGAGAGAGGAATCTCCACACAAATTGATGGTCACATTTAGCAGCGGATCGCCCGTGCCTGCTGAAAAGCGTGGAATCCGCTGCTCAATTTGCCCCGTGTGCATGAGGCCTAAACCCAAGTATTTATGGTGCAATTGCAATATTCATTGGACCCAACTTAAAAATGTATAAAAGTTTTTCAATATAACATATATTAAAATAGCGTTATAAATAAAAAAAAAAAAAACACCACATGCAAAAAAAAACAAGCCTTCATAAGCAAGTTGTGGGAAAAATAAAATGTGTGGCTTTTGGAGAGCAGGAAGCAAAACAAGAAAATAAAAGATGGCCGTGTTGAGTGGGGGCTAGCAGACAAAAAGTATTAAATGACAGAATTTCACGAGTTATTTTTACGTTTTCACCAAATTCTTTGTGAGATTTTAAAAACTAAAATGTTGAATATTAGTGTCAAAAAAATGGCCCCCAACCCCCACCCCGAATAATATGAGAGGTCAATCTTTATAAGTACTGCAGTTTACTCTCTATGCATTACAGCAATACACAGGCTCACACAGTATTGGACTCACTTGGTGAGGGAAGGTCAGTCCCATGGTCAGGACCCTGTGGGAGTCTGTAACCACAGGAGTGGCTGTCTGACACTGTGCCTTACTGAGAGTGAACACACACTACACACAATAAGCCAGAGAGAGACGGACAGAAAGAGAGAGCAGACAGGTAAGATATGGCTGCAGATACCAGGCTTCACTTTACTGAACCCTCGAACTGAATCTCCACCTGTTTAACAACGTGTCAATATTAGATCCAAAAATTCTGTGTAGATTGGATTTCTTAATGTGTCGGCGCTCCATTTATTTGACACAGAGCACTAAATCACCTGCGTGTACTTAGATTACATGTGTACCTATGTGCTATGGAAAGCGCAGTTACATGTCAAGTTTGGATTGCAGAGACCCCCAATGATCACTAGAACAAACCAGCTGAAGAAGTCATCGGAGCGCTGCCACCATTCTCTAGCTGAAGATGGGCTCATAGACCTTCCATTGAGCCAGTCGTCAGCCAGCAGTGACAGCACTCGGATGAGGGTTTCAGCTGTTTTGTTCTAGCGATTGTTTCTCATCATGATCAAAACGTTTGACATGTTTCTATGACATCTCAAAAGCTTTTGGAAGTTGCAGTTAGGCGGTATTCACACAGGCGAAGCGTTTTTGCGCAAAAAACACAATCTGATTTATATTAAACGTTTCGCGTGTGGAGAAAAAAAAAAAAAAAAAACAATCGCATCTGGTTCCAATATAAAAAAACAGATCGCACTCAAATGTTCTGCAATTTTTTTTCCTCCACGCTTTCATATTGGGAAAAAAGGGCAAAGAAACAGAACATGCAGCGATTTTTCAAACTCGGACAATTGGTCAAAGAGAAAATTAAACCCATTGAAATACATAGTAACATAGTATGTTAGGCTGAAGGGAGACAGTGTCCATCTAGTTCAGCCTGTTTCCACCTCCTCCTTGTTGATCCAGAGGAAGGCAAAAAACCCCGAATGAGGCAGAAGACAATTAGCCCATCTGGGGGAAAACATTCCTTCCCGACTCCATAATGGCAGTCAGAATATTCCCTGGATCAATGAAGAAAAAGGGAGTAGAGATGAGCGAACGTAATCGTCCGAGCTTGATGCTCGTTCGAGTATTAGCGTGTTCGGGATGCTCGTTATTCGTAACGAGTACCACGCGATGTTCGGGTTACTTTCACTTTCATCTCTGAGACGTTAGCGCACTTTTCTGGCCAATAGAAAGACAGGGAAGGCATTACAACTTCCCCCTGCGACGTTCAAGCCCTATACCACCCCCTGCAGTGAGTGGCTGGCGAGATCAGGTGTCACCCGAGTATATAAATCGGCCCCTTCCGCGGCTCGCCACAGATGCGTTCTGCCATAGCTCAGGGACAGTGCTGCTGATGCCGGAGCTGCTATAGGGAGAGTGTTAGGAGTATTTTAGGCTTCAAGAACCCCAACGGTCCTTCTTAGGGCCACATCTAACCGTGTGCAGTACTGTGGAGGCTGCTTTTTGCAGTGTTGCACTTTTTTTTTTTTTTTGTATATCGGCTGTGCAGAGCATTGCGCCCTGCAGTAATTATTATACATCGTCCAGGGCCAGTAGTGCTGGTGAGGCAGGGACAGAAGACGTATTAATAGAAAATAGGCAGTGTGCAAAAGGCAAAAATAGGCAGTGTGTAAAAATTGTTGGGAGGGGGGGGGCCCACTCTTGCCGCTATTGTGGCTTAATAGTGGGACCTGGGAACTTGAGATGCAGCCCAACATGTAGCCCCTCGCCTGCCCTATCCGTTGCTGTGTCGTTCCCATCACTTTCTTGAATTGCCCAGATTTTCACAAATGAAAACCTTAGCGAGCATCGGCGATATACAAAAATGCTCGGGTCGCCCATTGACTTCAATGGGGTTCGTTATTCGAAACGAACCCTCGAGCATCGCGATAATTTCGTCCCGAGTAACGAGCACCCGAGCATTTTGGTGCTCGCTCATCTCTAAAAGGAGTTCTTTTTCCATCTTGAAATCTGGCAGAACTTGAACGGGGAAAAAATATTGCCTGCGTGAATACACCCACAATCTTTAAAAATAATGATGATGTTTTGACTTCTGCAGCCACCACTAAAATGAGCTGACTACATATTGTGTTGTCATTGGGTCTAGTCTGTAATACTATGCAGTCAGCTCCCTCTAGTGGTGGCTCCAGGTAGCTTTTAAATCTATGTCTGCAGCAAATATGCAGCTGTGTCAGAAAAACTGAGCCCCTCCTATAATCAAGATATAAAGAATATAATCTTCAGCGGTTTTTGAACGCTTTCTTTTCTTTAACTCTAACAAGGGTAGTCAAGGGTTGACATTCGCTTTGAAACCTCACGCTGCTAAAATACTTTTTTAAATAAACCATGAAGGAACCAACTTTATAAATTGAAAGTATACCATCACAACCATCTGAAAGGCTTCAGTTTTCTTAAGAGATGTGGTTAATGAAATCTGCTACAGTGAGTATCTGCACATGGCAGGATGATGGGTTATGCTGTAAATGCAGCGCACACTTACCTGTGATGGAGGGGATGTAGAAAAGGATGTGGCACAGACATCCTGGGAATCCTCCACAGATGGGTATGCAGCTCCTGGCTCCTCGGGTGCCCTGTTGGGATACATTAAAACAAAGCCCATGCAAAAGAATGATCCCAGACTATTATAGAAGTGCAAACACCATACTTATTTAGTGTGTGATAAACCCAGCACTGCTATAGGACGGACACAAAAGATCTGCTTATCTGGCCGAACTGACCAGATTGGTGGCTTCAGTAGCCACAAAGACACCTATTAAGGTCTTTTACCACAAACTAAAACAAAGCACATACCCGAGGTACAAAGTCTGCACTGAAAGGGGTAATTTGGCTTCTTAGCTAAGGCTACATGGCGACATTGGTTGCAATGCACGTTGTTCAGGCATAAATTGCATCCAGATGTTAGTGAATTAGGTAAACGATTGCTTACCCGATGCTTTAATGCAGAATTAACCCTTTGCAGTCCAATTTTGAATTCAGGGTTTTTTAGGGAATTTTCTCTTTCTGCCATTACACAATGACACCCCCTGCTGGCTAGAGCCAGTACTGCGGTATTCTGGAGAGGCCCCCTGACAACAGAGCGGCCAGTAATATACAGTAAGAATACCCTGCCGTACGTCTTCCGATATCAGAAGCTGTACAGCCTTCATTCAGAATGTCTTTAGACGTCATATAGTGGATTGGAAAGGGTTAATAGCTATGGTCCAGGCTGCAGTTAGGGTTGTTTTACCTCAAAATATTTTTATTGAAAGAAATTTTTCCTTTTAACAATTATGCAAAATTTTCCCCTCGCATACCCAGTCATATCCACTGCGGTGTGAGTTATGTTCCGGGGGGATGGGGGTTCATGTCAGATGACCTTTCATCGATTCAATGGAATTTCGGAACTCTTGCCATATTTTTCAGCCTGTCTTGCATGAAAGGGAAGAGTAAGGGGGGCATAGAAATGGGTGAAGGGAAGGGGGAGAAATGGAAAGGGAGGGAAAACTGGAGTGGAGGGGGGCACAAACTTTGGGTCTGATCGTTTGATCCTTTACAACTGTACAAATAACAATAAACTAAGTTGACACCCTACTTATTACTAGTTCCATTTCTTGCTTCTCTCCTCTCTCGCATATATTCATAGAATCATAGAATGGTAAAGTTGGAAGGATCCCTGGGGTCATCGCGTCCAACCCCCTGCTCAGTGCAGGATTCACTAAATCATCCCAGACAGATATTTGTCCAGCCTTTGTTTGAACACTTCTATGGAAGAAGAACTCACCACCTCCCGTGGTAACCTGTTCAACTCAGTGATCACTCTCACTATTCTCAGGTAAGCCCGAGCTATTGCTTTCAATAACGCGCCTCTAGCCAACACATGGGTCCTCCCCACATCCTCTAGGTCACGTTATACCCCCTAGATAGGGGGGTCCCGGGACATGGACCTCTCTATATACCATGTGGACATTTTAAAACCTAAATCCCATAGTTCCTGCTGTTTAGCTTAGAAGTCAGTCTTTTCTATTCAAGCTTTGGAGATCCACATCAAGGCTCTCATAGATGTGCAGTGAGACTGAATGCTAGTCCACACAGTACGCGCTGTGCAAATTGGGTTGTCAGCGCGTCTGTATGTGCGTTTGTGGAGGTTTGGCATTGTCACATAGTCAACAGCGACCAAGATGAGAGCTAATAATTCTGCGATAAAGCACTGGGTAAGACAATTCCCAGAACTACCTTTTACCTAAAGTTTACAAATGGGAGTACAAACAGGATAACTTCTGAGTGCTTCTTTAACTTGTCATCACGTTTGAGCCCCATAAACTATGTTATGGGGCTCAGACATGAAGGAATGCGGAGTGGCGTTTGATACCGGATGCCACACTCCTGCGCTGTCTCTGCCAGCAACACAGCTTACCTCTTTTCTGCTCACAGTGTGCACGCTCTACTACATATAAATTGGAGAGTGCATGCAAACAGCAAGCTGAAAAAAGTATCACTACGCACGTGCCAACTTCAGGGGGGCACAGCGCAGGAATTGGGTGCCTGGTGAGCATCAAACACCACCACTCCTTCCATCATGTTTGAGCGCCATAACGTAGTTATCGTTAACAGATAAGACATCATGGCCATTACTAGACATCTACCTGAATAGACTGTTACAGTAATAATATATATTCTATATTATATATATTTTCTATGCTTCTCACATCAGCCTATGCAGACACACATTATATATATATATATATATATCTTCCTTCCATCTAAATGGTTAACGTTTTGTATGCTGGAATGTACAAGATGCTTCTGTGACTCCCACACTTCTTTCCCAGGACAAAAGTTGTTGAGAGCACTCTGAGGCCCCCACCATCGCATTTTAAAGGATAATGAACACAGGATAAGTTTATTTTCTTAGGAATCACGTATTTTAGTAGTAACACACACCTTAAGGCGTTAACATATGTTAGTCATTGCAAACTAAGCCAATCATGAGTTGTTATGACTTTAGGGGCATGTATCTCTATTGCTATGTCATTTGAGATAGTGATGCTATTAATAGATCAGAAGCTTACTGATGTTGACAAACATTGTGTCAGTGTCAATTACTCTGCATGCATGCACTTCTCATTGTAACCAATTTGGAGCAGTACAGTGAAGTCAGAGGGATATGATGTATTTCCCATAACAAGACCTATGGTTTTACTGTATTTTCTTTTACAAGTCAAGTAATTAGGGGAGATCCATAGATCCTGATTTTAAAGAAAATGACAATTTCCACGAACTGTGAATCTACATGTACCAGCAGAGATAGTGTCTTGACTTCCACAAGAGATCAGAAAGGTTAAAACGAGCTACAACATATGTCCTATCAGTTGTTATACATTTACAAGATGTGTGTAATCTGAGTAGATTCTGAGCTGATGTCCTCTGTGGCTCTAGACGGTATGTGTGCATGCTGCCTGTGTCCTCACCCGTAGTTGCAGGGATGCATGTGTGAGGTACTGGGGAAAGGTCGGTCAACAAAATGATCAATAATAATCCCCATGATGGGCTGGGTCCTTTCATACTGCCTGAAATGCAACAAACACATTGATGTTATTGAGCTGCTGGGCCTAGTTGTCCTATAGACGCTTACTGCCATCTATCTTGTAGCTAAATTTATCCTTGGGTGTAGGGGTATTGGCATACAAATCTAGTATAATGGAAGTGCATGATAAGGCACTGAACTAGTCTAGAAGTGTGCATTGTGAATAATGACGTACACGTTATTTTATCGGGAGTCTACCGTATAACTGCATACCTGTGGCGACTTGGCTTACCGAGTAGACATGAAAGCCAGATTGGTTCTATAGGCGCAGGTCAATGTTAGGGTTCCAATGGGGGTCCCTACGGTCCCGACACATACTGCTTGGAAACCTGCAAAAAAGAAACAGCAATGAGGACTGATAGTGACAACTACACCAAGGACTAGAGTGATCTGTAGATACACTGACAATTACAGTTCAGTCACATGAAATAGCAATAGAATTAAAATCTGTGCTGCCCTAGGGCTTTAGGTCATGGACTGCCAACCATGTGCAGCGAGCTTTGCACAGCAGATTACTATAGGAGTAAAAAGGAGCTTGTATGTAAGAGCATTCTTTAAGGGTCTATCCAGAATAGTTTCATAAGATGCTCATTACTTAGAACGCTACACGAATAAACTGCACATAATCCACCACAGTTCACTTCAATAATGCAGTTTTTGTGACATCAAACTGCAGCATGCCTTATTGGCTTTTAGGACAATTTCCCTCCACCGACTTAAAAACGGGTTTTCGGTATTTTGGCTTTATGTACTTCCAGATTTAGCATTCCTTTAGGCTACATCTACATGGAGCAGATTTTCCATCCAAATTTTCCACACGGAAAATCCGCAACATTTGGCACCCGCAGCACCCCACCGGCTGCTGCAGACTACCTGCCTTTCGGCACCCGCAGCACCCCACCGGCTGATGCAGGCTACCTGCCTTTCGGCACCTGCAGCACCCTACCGGCTGCTGCAGGCTACCTGCCTTTTGCCACCGGCAGCACCCCACCAGCTGCTACTGGCTACCTGCCTTTTGGCACCTCCAGCACCCCATCGGCTGCTGCAGGCTACCTGCCTTTTGGCACCTCCAGCACCCCACTGGCTGCTGCAGACTACCTGCCTTTTGGCACCCGCAGCACCCCACCTGCAGCGGCAGGCTACCTGCCTATTGGCACGTCCAGCACCCCACCGGCTGCTGCAGGCTACCTGCCTTTTGGCACGTCCAGCACCCTACCGGCAGCTGCAGGCTACCTGCCTTTTGGCACATCCAGCACCCCACCGGCTGCTGCAGGCTACCTGCCTTTTGGCACCCGCAGCACCCCACTGGCTGCTGCAGGTGACCTGTCTTTTGGCACCCGCAGCATTCCACCGGCTGCTGGAGGCTACCTGCGATTTATCACCCGCAGCACCTCACTGGCTGCTGCAGGCTACCTGCCTTTTGACACCCGCAGCACCCCACCGGCTGCTGCAGGCTACCTGCTTTTTGGCACCCGCAGCACTCCATCGGCTGCTGCAGGCTACCTGCTTTTTGGCACCCGCAGCACTCCACCGGCTGCTGCAGGCTACCTGCAATTTGGCAACCGCAGCACCCCACCGGCTGCTGCAGGCTACCTGCCTTTTGGCACCCGCAGCACCCCACCGGCTGCAGGCTACCTGCCATTTGGCAACCATAGCACCCCACCGGCTGCTGCAGGCTACCTGCCTTTTGGCACCTGCAGCACCCCACCGGCTGCTGCAGGCTACCTGCCTTTTGGCACCTCCAGCACCCCACCGGCTGCTGCTGACTACCTGCCTTTTGGCACACGCAGCACCCCACCGGCTGCTGCAGGCTACCTGCCTTTTGGCACCCGCAGCACCCCACCGGCTGCAGGCTACCTGCCTTTTGCGACCCGCAGCACCCCACCGGCTGCTGCAGGCAACCTGCCTTTTCGCACCCGCAGCACCCAACCGGCTGCTGCAGGCTACCTGCCTTTTCGCACCCGCAGCACCCCACCGGCTGCTGCAGGCTACCTGCCTTTTTGCACCCGCAGCACCCAACCGGCTGCTGCAGGCTACCAGCCTTTTGGCACCCACAGCACCCCGGCTGCTGCAGACTACCTGCATTGGCACCCGCAGCACCCCGGCTGCAGGCTACCTGCCTTTTGGCACATCCAGCACCCCTTAGGCTGCTGCAGGCTACCTGCCTTTTGGCACCCGCAGCATCCCACCAGTAGCTGCAAGCTACCTGCCTTTTGGCACCGGCAGCACCCCACCGGCTGCTGCAGGCTACCTGCCTTTTGGCAAGTCCAGCACCCCACCGGTTGCTGCAGGCTACCTGCCTTTTGGCAACCGCAGCACCCCTTCGGCTGCTGCAGGCTAACTGCCTTTTGGCACCCGCAGCACTCCACCGGCTGCTGCAGGCTACCTGCCTTTTGGCACCCGCAGCAACCCACCGGCTGCTGCAGGCTCCCTGCTTTTTGGCCCCCCTTTCAGCACCCTGGCTGCAGGCTACCTGCCCTTTGGCACCCGCAGCACCCCACTGGCTGCTGGAGGTTACCTGTCTTTTGGCACCCACAGAATCCCACCGGCTGCTGCAGGCTACCTGCCTTTTGGCACCTCCAGCACCCCACCGGCTGCTGCAGGCTACCTGCCTTTTCGCACCTCCAGCACCCCACCGGCTGCTGCAGACTACCTGCCTTTTGGCACCTCCAGCACCCTATCGGCTGCTACAGACTACCTACTTTTGGCACTGGCAGCACCCCACCGGCTGCTGCAGGCTACCTGCCTTTTGGCACACGCAGCACCACACCGGCTGCTGCAGGCTACCTGCCTTTTGCCACCCGCAGCACCCCACCGGTTGCTGCAGGCTACCTGCCTTTTGCCACCTGCAGCACCCCACCGGCTGCTGCAGCCTACCTGCTTTTTGGCATTCGCAGCACCCCGGCTGCAGGCTACCTGCCTTTTGGCACCCGCAGCACCCCACTGGCTGCGGCAGGCTACCTGCTTTTTGGCAACCACAGCACCCCAGCTGCTGCAGACTACCTGCATTGGCACCCGCAGCACCCCCGCTGCGGGCTACCTGCCCTTTGGCATATCCAGCACCCCAGCGGTTGCTGCAGACTACCTGCCTTTTGGCACTTACAGCATCCCACCGGCTGCTGGAGGCTACCTGCGTTTTGTTACCTGCAGCACCCCTTCGGCTGCTGCAGGCTAACTGCCTTTTGGCACCCGCAGCACTCCACTGGCTGCTGCAGGCTACCTGCCTTTTGGCACCCGCAGCAACCCACCGGCTGCTGCAGGCTCCCTGCTTTTTGGCCCCCCTTTCAGCACCCTGGCTGCAGGCTACCTGCCTTTTGGCACCCGCAGCACCCCACTGGCTGCTGGAGGTTACCTGTCTTTTGGCACCCACAGAATCCCACCGGCTGCTGGAGGTTACCTGCCTTTTGGCATACGCAGCACCCCACCGGCTGCTACAGGCTACCTGCCTTTTGGCACCCGCAACACCCCACCGGCTGCTGCAGGCTACCTGCCTTCTGGCACCCGCAGCACTCCACCGGCTGCTGCAGGCTACCTGCGTTTTTGCACCCGCAGCATCCCACCGGCTGCTGCAGGCTACCTGCCTTTTGGCACCTCCAGCACCCCACCGGCTGCTGCAGACTACCTGCAGTGGCACCTGCAGCACCCCGGCTGCAGGCTACCTGCCTTTTGGCACATCCAGCACCCCACCAGCTGCTACAGACTACCTACTTTTGGCACTGGCAGCACCCCACCGGCTGCTGCAGGCTACCTGCCTTTTGGCACACGCAGCACCTCACCGGCTGCTGCAGGCTACCTGCCTTTTGCCACCCGCAGCACCCCACCAGCTGCTGCAGGCTACCTGCCTTTTGCCACCTGCAGCACCCCTCCGGCTGCTGCAGCCTACCTGCCTTTTGGCACCCGCAGCCCCCGGGCTATAGACTACCTGCCTTTTGCCACCCGCAGCACCCCACCGGCTGCTGCAGGCTACCTGCCTTTTGCCACCCGCAGCACCCCACCGGCTGCTGCAGACTCCCTGCTTTTTGGTATTCGCAGCACCCCGGCTGCAGGCTACCTGCCTTTTGGCACCCGCAGCACCCCACTGGCTGCGGCAGGCTACCTGCTTTTTGGCAACCACAGCACCCCAGCTGCTGCAGACTACCTGCATTGGCACCCGCAGCACCCCCGCTGCAAGCTACCTGCCCTTTTAAACCCGCAGCATCCCAAGGATGCTGCAGGCTACCTGCCTTTTGGCATATCCAGCACCCCACCGGTTGCTGCAGACTACCTGCCTTTTGGCACTTACAGCATCCCACCGGCTGCTGGAGGCTACCTGCGTTTTGTTACCTGCAGCACCCCTTCGGCTGCTGCAGGCTAACTGCCTTTTGGCACCCGCAGCACTCCACTGGCTGCTGCAGGCTCCCTGCTTTTTGGCCCCCCTTTCAGCACCCTGGCTGCAGGCTACCTGCCTTTTGGCACCCGCAGCACCCCACTGGCTGCTGGAGGTTACCTGTCTTTTGGCACCCACAGAATCCCACCGGCTGCTGGAGGTTACCTGCCTTTTGGCATACGCAGTACCCCACCGGCTGCTACAGGCTACCTGCCTTTTGGCACCCGCAACACCCCACGGCTGCTGCAGGCTACCTGCCTTCTGGCACCTGCAGCACCCCACCGGCTGCTGCAGGCTAACTGCCTTTTGTCACCCGCAGCACCCCACCGGCTGCTGCAGGCTACCTGCCTTGTGGCACCCGCTGCACCCCACCGGCTGCTGCAGGCTACCTGCCTTTAGGCACCCGCAGCACCCCACCGGCTGCTGCAGGCTACCTGCCTTTTGCCACCGGCAGCACCCCACCAGCTGCTGCAGGCTACCTGCTTTTTGGCACCTGCAGCACCCCACCGGATGCTGCAGGCTAACTGCCTTTTGGCACCCGCAGCACTCCACCGGCTGCTGCAGGCTACCTGCGTTTTTGCACCTCCAGCACCCCACCGGCTGCTGCAGACTACCTGCAGTGGCACCCGCAGCACCCCGGCTGCAAGCTACCTGCCTTTTGGCACATCCAGCACCCCACCGGCTGCTACAGACTACCTACTTTTGGCACTGGCAGCACCCCACTGGCTGCTGCAGGCTACCTGCCTTTTGGCACACGCAGCACCTCACCGGCTGCTGCAGGCTACCTGCCTTTTGCCACCCGCAGCACCCCACCGGCTGCTGCAGGCTACCTGCCTTTTGCCACCTGCAGCACCCCTCCGGCTGCTGCAGCCTACCTGCCTTTTGGCACCCGCAGCACCCGGGCTATACACTACCTGCCTTTTGCCACCCGCAGCACCCCACCGGCTGCTGCAGGCTACCTGCCTTTTGCCACCCGCAGCACCCCACCGGCTGCTGCAGCCTACCTGCCTTTTGGCACTTACAGCATCCCACCGGCTGCTGGAGGCTACCTGCATTTTGTTACCTGCAGCACCCCTTCGGCTGCTGCAGGCTAACTGCCTTTTGGCACCCGCAGCACTCCACTGGCTGCTGCAGGCTACCTGCCTTTTGCCACCTGCAGCACCCCTCCGGCTGCTGCAGCCTACCTGCCTTTTGGCACCCGCAGCACCCCGGCTATACACTACCTGCCTTTTGCCACCCGCAGCACCCCACCGGCTGCTGCAGGCTACCTGCCTTTTGCCACCCGCAGCACCCCACCGGCTGCTGCAGCCTACCTGCCTTTTGGCACCCGCAGCACCCGGGCTATAGACTACCTGCCTTTTGCCACCCGCAGCACCCCACCGGCTGCTGCAGGCTACCTGCCTTTTGCCACCCGCAGCACCCCACCGGCTGCTGCTGACTCCCTGCTTTTTGGTATTCGCAGCACCCCGGCTGCAGGCTACCTGCCTTTTGGCACCCGCAGCACCCCACTGGCTGCGGCAGGCTACCTGCTTTTAGGCAACCACAGCACCCCAGCTGCTGCAGACTACCTGCATTGGCACCCGCAGCACCCCCGCTGCAACCTACCTGCCCTTTGGCACCCGCAGCATCCCAAGGATGCTGCAGGCTACCTGCCTTTTGGCATATCCAGCACCCCACCGGTTGCTGCAGACTACCTGCCTTTTGGCACTTACAGCATCCCACCGGCTGCTGGAGGCTACCTGCGTTTTGTTACCTGCAGCACCCCTTTGGCTGCTGCAGGCGAACTGCCTTTTGGCACCCGCAGCACTCCACTGGCTGCTGCAGGCTACCTGCCTTTTGGCACCCGCAGCAACCCACCGGCTGCTGCTGGCTCCCTGCTTTTTGGCCCCCCTTTCAGCACCCTGGCTGCAGGCTACCTGCCTTTTGGCACCCGCAGCACCCCACTGGCTGTTGGAGGTTACCTGTCTTTTGGCACCCACAGAATCCCACCGGCTGCTGGAGGTTACCTGCCTTTTGGCATACGCAGCACCCCACCAGCTGCTACAGGCTACCTGCCTTTTGGCACCCGCAACACCCCACCGGCTGCTGCAGGCTACCTGCCTTCTGGCACCTGCAGCACCCCACCGGCTGCTGCAGGCTACCTGCCTTTTGTCACCCGAAGCACCCCACCGGCTGCTGCAGGCTACCAGCCTTTTGTCACCCGCAGCGCCCCAGCTGCAGGCTCCCTGCTTTTTCGCACCCGCAGCACCCCACCATCTGCTGCAGGCTACCTGCCTTGTGGCACCCGCTGCACCCCACCGGCTGCTGCAGGCTACCTGCTTTTTGGCACCTGCAGCACCCCACCGGATGCTGCAGGCTAACTGCCTTTTGGCACCCACAGCACTCCACCGGCTGCTGCAGGCTACCTGCGTTTTTGCACCCGCAGCAACCCACCAGCTGCTGCAGGCTACCTGCCTTTTGGCACCTCCAGCACCCCACCGGCTGCTGCAGACTATCTGCAGTGGCACCCGCAGCACCCCGGCTGCAGGCTACCTGCCCTTTGGCACCCGCAGGATCCCAAGGATGCTGCAGGCTACCTGCCTTTTGGCATATCCAGCACCCCACCGGTTGCTGCAGACTACCTGCCTTTTGGCACTTACAGCATCCCACCGGCTGCTGGAGGCTACCTGCGTTTTGTTACCTGCAGCACCCCTTCGGCTGCTGCAGGCTAACTGCCTTTTGGCACCCGCAGCACTCCACTGGCTGCTGCAGGCTACCTGCCTTTTGGCACCCGCAGCAACCCACCGGCTGCTGCAGGCTCCCTGCTTTTTGGCCCCCCTTTCAGCACCCTGGCTGCAGGCTACCTGCCTTTTGGCACCTGCAGCACCCCACTGGCTGCTGGAGGTTACCTGTCTTTTGGCACCCACAGAATCCCACCGGCTGCTGGAGGTTACCTGCCTTTTGGCATACGCAGCACCCCACCGGCTGCTACAGGCTACCTGCCTTTTGGCACCCGCAACACCCCACCGGCTGCTGCAGGCTACCTGCCTTCTGGCACCTGCAGCACCCCACCGGCTGCTGCAGGCTAACTGCCTTTTGTCACCCGCAGCACCCCACCGGCTGCTGCAGGCTACCTGCCTTTTGGCACCCGCAGCACCCCAGCTGCAGGCTCCCTGCTTTTTCGCACCCGCAGCACCCCACCATCTGCTGCAGGCTACCTGCCTTGTGGCACCCGCTGCACCCCACCGGCTGCTGCAGGCTACCTGCCTTTAGGCACCCGCAGCACCCCACCGGCTGCTGCAGGCTACCTGCTTTTTGGCACCTGCAGCACCCCACCGGATGCTGCAGGCTAACTGCCTTTTGGCACCCGCAGCACTCCACCGGCTGCTGCAGGCTACCTGCGTTTTTGCACCCGCAGCATCCCATCGGCTGCTGCAGGCTACCTGCCTTTTGGCACCTCCAGCACCCCACCGGCTGCTGCAGACTACCTGCAGTGGCACCCGCAGCACCCCGGCTGCAGGCTACCTGCCTTTTGGCACATCCAGCACCCCACCGGCTGCTACAGGCTACCTGCCTTTTAGCACACGCAGCACCCCACCGGCTGCTGCAGACTGCCTGCAGTGGCACCCGCAGCACCCCGGCTGTAGGCTACCTCCCTTTTGGCACTGGCAGCACCCCACCGGCTGCTGCAGGCTACCTGCCTTTTAGCACACGCAGCACCTCACCGGCTGCTGCAGGCTACCTGCCTTTTGCCACCCGCAGCACCCCACCGGCTGCTGCAGGCTACCTGCCTTTTGCCACCTGCAGCACCCCTCCGGCTGCTGCAGCCTACCTGCCTTTTGGCACCCGCAGCACCCCGGCTATAGACTACCTGCCTTTTGCCACCCGCAGCACCCCACCGGCTGCTGCAGGCTACCTGCCTTTTGCCACCCGCAGCACCCCACCGGCTGCTGCAGACTCCCTGCTTTTTTGCATTCGCAGCACCCCGGCTGCAGGCTACCTGCCTTTTGGCACCCGCAGCACCCCACTGGCTGCGGCAGGCTACCTGCTTTTTGGCAACCACAGCACCCCAACTGCTGCAGACTACCTGCATTGGCACCCGCAGCACCCCCGCTGCAGGCTACCTGCCCTTTGGCACCCGCAGCATCCCAAGGATGCTGCAGGCTACCTGCCTTTTGGCATATCCTGCACCCCACCGGTTGCTGCAGACTACCTGCCTTTTGGCACTTACAGCATCCCACCGGCTGCTGGAGGCTACCTGCGTTTTGTTACCTGCAGCACCCCTTTGGCTGCTGCAGGCTAACTGCCTTTTGGCACCCGCAGCACTCCACTGGCTGCTGCAGGCTACCTGCCTTTTGGCACCCGCAGCAACCCACCGGCTGCTGCAGGCTCCCTGCTTTTTGGCCCCCCTTTCAGCACCCTGGCTGCAGGCTACCTGCCTTTTGGCACCCGCAGCACCCCACTGGCTGCTGGAGGTTACCTGTCTTTTGGCACCCACAGAATCCCACCGGCTGCTGGAGGTTACCTGCCTTTTGGCATACGCAGCACCCCACCAGCTGCTACAGGCTACCTGCCTTTTGGCACCAGCAACACCCCACCGGCTGCTGCAGGCTACCTGCCTTCTGGCACCTGCAGCACCCCACCGGCTGCTGCAGGCTACCTGCCTTTTGTCACCCGCAGCACCCCACCGGCTGCTGCAGGCTACCTGCCTTTTGGCACCCGCAGCACCCCAGCTGCAGGCTCCCTGCTTTTTCGCACCCGCAACACCCCACCATCTGCTGCAGGCTACCTGCCTTGTGGCACCCGCAGCACCCCACTGGCTGCTGGAGGTTACCTGTCTTTTGGCACCCACAGAATCCCACCGGCTGCTGGAGGTTACCTGCCTTTTGGCATACGCAGCACCCCACCAGCTGCTACAGGCTACCTGCCTTTTGGCACCAGCAACACCCCACCGGCTGCTGCAGGCTACCTGCCTTCTGGCACCTGCAGCACCCCACCGGCTGCTGCAGGCTACCTGCCTTTTGTCACCCGCAGCACCCCACCGGCTGCTGCAGGCTACCTGCCTTTTGGCACCCGCAGCACCCCAGCTGCAGGCTCCCTGCTTTTTCGCACCCGCAACACCCCACCATCTGCTGCAGGCTACCTGCCTTGTGGCACCCGCTGCACCCCACCGGCTGCTGCAGGCTACCTGCCTTTAGGCACCCGCAGCACCCCACCGGCTGCTGCAGGCTACCTGCCATTTGCCACCGGCAGCACCCCACCAGCTGCTGCAGGCTACCTGCTTTTTGGCACCTGCAGCACCCCACCGGATGCTGCAGGCTAACTGCCTTTTGGCACCTGCAGCACTCCACCGGCTGCTGCAGGCTACCTGCGTTTTTGCACCCGCAGCATCCCAACGGCTGCTGCAGGCTACCTGCCTTTTGGCACCTCCAGCACCCCACCGGCTGCTGCAGACTATCTGCAGTGGCACCCGCAGCACCCCGGCTGCAGGCTACCTGCCTTTTGGCACATCCAGCACCCCACCGGCTGCTACAGACTACCTACTTTTGGCACTGGCAGCACCCCACCGGCTGCTGCAGGCTACCTGCCTTTTGGCACACGCAGCACCTCACCGGCTGCTGCAGGCTACCTGCCTTTTGCCACCCGCAGCACCCCACCGGCTGCTGCAGGCTACCTGCCTTTTGCCACCTGCAGCACCCCTCCGGCTGCTGCAGCCTACCTTCCTTTTGGCACCCGCAGCACCCCGGCTATACACTACCTGCCTTTTGCCACCCGCAGCACCCCACCGGCTGCTGCAGGCTACCTGCCTTTTGCCACCCGCAGCACCCCACCGGCTGCTGCAGACTCCCTGCTTTTTGGCATTCGCAGCACCCCGGCTGCAGGCTACCTGCCTTTTGGCACCCGCAGCACCCCACTGGCTGCGGCAGGCTACCTGCTTTTTGGCAACCACAGCACCCCAGCTGCTGCAGACTATCTGCATTGGCACCCGCAGCACCCCCGCTGCAGGCTACCTGCCCTTTGGCACCCGCAGCATCCCAAGGATGCTGCAGGCTACCTGCCTTTTGGCATATCCTGCACCCCACCGGTTGCTGCAGACTACCTGCCTTTTGGCACTTACAGCATCCCACCGGCTGCTGGAGGCTACCTGCGTTTTGTTACCTGCAGCACCCCTTTGGCTGCTGCAGGCTAACTGCCTTTTGGCACCCGCAGCACTCCACTGGCTGCTGCAGGCTACCTGCCTTTTGGCACCCGCAGCAACCCACCGGCTGCTGCAGGCTCCCTGCTTTTTGGCCCCCCTTTCAGCACCCTGGCTGCAGGCTACCTGCCTTTTGGCACCCGCAGCACCCCACTGGCTGCTGGAGGTTACCTGCCTTTTGGCACCCACAGAATCCCACCGGCTGCTGGAGGTTACCTGCCTTTTGGCATACGCAGCACCCCACCGGCTGCTACAGGCTACCTGCCTTTTGGCACCCGCAACACCCCACCGGCTGCTGCAGGCTACCTGCCTTCTGGCACCTGCAGCACCCCACCGGCTGCTGTAGGCTACCTGCCTTTTGTCACCCGCAGCACCCCACCGGCTGCTGCAGGCTACCTGCCTTTTGGCACCCGCAGCACCCCAGCTGCAGGCTCCCTGCTTTTTCGCACCCGCAGCACCCCACCATCTGCTGCAGGCTACCTGCCTTGTGGCACCCGCTGCACCCCACCGGCTGCTGTAGGCTACCTGCCTTTAGGCACCCGCAGCACCCCACCGGCTGCTGCAGGCTACCTGCCTTTTGCCACCGGCAGCACCCCACCAGCTGCTGCAGGCTACCTGCTTTTTGGCACCTGCAGCACCCCACCGGATGCTGCAGGCTAACTGCCTTTTGGCACCCGCAGCACTCCACCGGCTGCTGCAGGCTACCTGCGTTTTTGCACCCGCAGCATCCCACCGGCTGCTGCAGGCTACCTGCCTTTTGGCACCTCCAGCACCCCACCGGCTGCTGCAGACTATCTGCAGTGGCACCCGCAGCACCCCGGCTGCAGGCTACCTGCCTTTTGGCACATCCAGCACCCCACCGGCTGCTACAGACTACCTACTTTTGGCACTGGCAGCACCCCACCGGATGCTGCAGGCTACCTGCCTTTTGGCACACGCAGCACCTCACCGGCTGCTGCAGGCTACCTGCCTTTTGCCACCCGCAGCACCCCACCGGCTGCTGCAGGCTACCTGCCTTTTGCCACCTGCAGCACCCCTCCGGCTGCTGCAGCCTACCTGCCTTTTGGCACCCGCAGCACCCCGGCTATACACTACCTGCCTTTTGCCACCCGCAGCACCCCACCGGCTGCTGCAGGCTACCTGCCTTTTGCCACCCGCAGCACCCCACCGGCTGCTGCAGACTCCCTGCTTTTTGGCATTCGCAGCACCCCGGCTGCAGGCTACCTGCCTTTTGGCACCCGCAGCACCCCACTGGCTGCGGCAGGCTACCTACTTTTTGGCAACCACAGCACCCCAGCTGCTGCAGACTACCTGCATTGGCACCCGCAGCACCCCCGCTGCAGGCTACCTGCCCTTGGCACCCGCAGCATCCCAAGGATGCTGCAGGCTACCTGCCTTTTGGCATATCCTGCACCCCACCGGTTGCTGCAGACTACCTGCCTTTTGGCACTTACAGCATCCCACCGGCTGCTGGAGGCTACCTGCGTTTTGTTACCTGCAGCACCCCTTTGGCTGCTGCAGGCTAACTGCCTTTTGGCACCCGCAGCACTCCACTGGCTGCTGCAGGCTACCTGCCTTTTGGCACCCGCAGCAACCCACCGGCTGCTGCAGGCTCCCTGCTTTTTGGCCCCCCTTTCAGCACCCTGGCTGTAGGCTACCTGCCTTTTGGCACCCGCAGCACCCCACTGGCTGCTGGAGGTTACCTGTCTTTTGGCACCCACAGAATCCCACCGGCTGCTGGAGGTTACCTGCCTTTTGGCATACGCAGCACCCCACCAGCTGCTACAGTCTACCTGCCTTTTGGCACCCGCAACACCCCACCGGCTGCTGCAGGCTACCTGCCTTCTGGCACCTGCAGCACCCCACCGGCTGCTGCAGGCTACCTGCCTTTTGTCACCCGCAGCACCCCACCGGCTGCTGCAGGCTACCTGCCTTTTGTCACCCGCAGCACTCCACTGGCTGCTGCAGGCTACCTGCCTTTTGGCACCCGCAGCAACCCACCGGCTGCTGCAGGCTCCCTGCTTTTTGGCCCCCCTTTCAGCACCCTGGCTGCAGGCTACCTGCCTTTTGGCACCCGCAGCACCCCACTGGCTGCTGGAGGTTACCTGTCTTTTGGCACCCACAGAATCCCACCGGCTGCTGGAGGTTACCTGCCTTTTGGCATACGCAGCACCCCACCAGCTGCTACAGTCTACCTGCCTTTTGGCACCCGCAACACCCCACCGGCTGCTGCAGGCTACCTGCCTTCTGGCACCTGCAGCACCCCACCGGCTGCTGCAGGCTACCTGCCTTTTCTCACCCGCAGCACCCCACCGGCTGCTGCAGGCTACCTGCCTTTTGGCACCCGCAGCACCCCAGCTGCAGGCTCCCTGCTTTTTCGCACCCGCAGCACCCCACCATCTGCTGCAGGCTACCTGCCTTGTGGCACCCGCTGCACCCCACCGGCTGCTGCAGGCTACCTGCCTTTAGGCACCCGCAGCACCCCACCGGCTGCTGCAGGCTACCTGCCTTTAGGCACCCGCAGCACCCCACCGGCTGCTGCAGGCTACCTGCCTTTTGCCACCGGCAGCACCCCACCAGCTGCTGCAGGCTACCTGCTTTTTGGCACCTGCAGCACCCCACCGGATGCTGCAGGCTAACTGCCTTTTGGCACCCGCAGCACTCCACCGGCTGCTGCAGGCTACCTGCGTTTTTGCACCCGCAGCATCCCACCGGCTGCTGCAGGCTACCTGCCTTTTGGCACCTCCAGCACCCCACCGGCTGCTGCAGACTACCTGCCTTTTGGCACCTCCAGCACCCCACCGGCTGCTGCAGACTATCTGCAGTGGCACCCGCAGCACCCCGGCTGCAGGCTACCTGCCTTTTGGCACATCCAGCACCCCACCGGCTGCTACAGACTACCTACTTTTCGCACATTCAGCACCCCACCGGCTGCTGCAGGCTACCTGCCTTTTGGCACACGCAGCACCTCACCGGCTGCTGCAGGCTACCTGCCTTTTGCCACCCGCAGCACCCCACCGGCTGCTGCAGGCTACCTGCCTTTTGCCACCTGCAGCACCCCTCCGGCTGCTGCAGCCTACCTGCCTTTTGGCACCCGCAGCACCCCGGCTATAGACTACCTGCCTTTTGCCACCCGCAGCACCCCACCGGCTGCTGCAGGCTACCTGCCTTTTGCCACCCGCAGCACCCCACCGGCTGCTGCAGACTCCCTGCTTTTTGGCATTCGCAGCACCCCGGCTGCAGGCTACCTGCCTTTTGGCACCCGCAGCACCCCACTGGCTGCGGCAGGCTACCTGCTTTTTGGCAACCACAGCACCCCAGCTGCTGCAGACTACCTGCATTGGCACCCGCAGCACCCCCGCTGCAGGCTACCTGCCCTTTGGCACCCGCAGCATCCCAAGGATGCTGCAGGCTACCTGCCTTTTGGCATATCCTGCACCCCACCGGTTGCTGCAGACTACCTGCCTTTTGGCACTTACAGCATCCCACCGGCTGCTGGAGGCTACCTGCGTTTTGTTACCTGCAGCACCCCTTTGGCTGCTGCAGGCTAACTGCCTTTTGGCACCCGCAGCACTCCACTGGCTGCTGCAGGCTACCTGCCTTTTGGCACCCGCAGCAACCCACCGGCTGCTGCTGGCTCCCTGCTTTTTGGCCCCCCTTTCAGCACCCTGGCTGCAGGCTACCTGCCTTTTGGCACCCGCAGCACCCCACTGGCTGTTGGAGGTTACCTGTCTTTTGGCACCCACAGAATCCCACCGGCTGCTGGAGGTTACCTGCCTTTTGGCATACGCAGTACCCCACCGGCTGCTACAGGCTACCTGCCTTTTGGCACCCGCAACACCCCACGGCTGCTGCAGGCTACCTGCCTTCTGGCACCTGCAGCACCCCACCGGCTGCTGCAGGCTAACTGCCTTTTGTCACCCGCAGCACCCCACCGGCTGCTGCAGGCTACCTGCCTTGTGGCACCCGCTGCACCCCACCGGCTGCTGCAGGCTACCTGCCTTTAGGCACCCGCAGCACCCCACCGGCTGCTGCAGGCTACCTGCCTTTTGCCACCGGCAGCACCCCACCAGCTGCTGCAGGCTACCTGCTTTTTGGCACCTGCAGCACCCCACCGGATGCTGCAGGCTAACTGCCTTTTGGCACCCGCAGCACTCCACCGGCTGCTGCAGGCTACCTGCGTTTTTGCACCTCCAGCACCCCACCGGCTGCTGCAGACTACCTGCAGTGGCACCCGCAGCACCCCGGCTGCAAGCTACCTGCCTTTTGGCACATCCAGCACCCCACCGGCTGCTACAGACTACCTACTTTTGGCACTGGCAGCACCCCACCGGCTGCTGCAGGCTACCTGCCTTTTGGCACACGCAGCACCTCACCGGCTGCTGCAGGCTACCTGCCTTTTGCCACCCGCAGCACCCCACCGGCTGCTGCAGGCTACCTGCCTTTTGCCACCTGCAGCACCCCTCCGGCTGCTGCAGCCTACCTGCCTTTTGGCACCCGCAGCACCCGGGCTATAAACTACCTGCCTTTTGCCACCCGCAGCACCCCACCGGCTGCTGCAGGCTACCTGCCTTTTGCCACCCGCAGCACCCCACCGGCTGCTGCAGCCTACCTGCCTTTTGGCACTTACAGCATCCCACCGGCTGCTGGAGGCTACCTGCATTTTGTTACCTGCAGCACCCCTTCGGCTGCTGCAGGCTAACTGCCTTTTGGCACCCGCAGCACTCCACTGGCTGCTGCAGGCTACCTGCCTTTTGCCACCTGCAGCACCCCTCCGGCTGCTGCAGCCTACCTGCCTTTTGGCACCCGCAGCACCCCGGCTATACACTACCTGCCTTTTGCCACCCGCAGCACCCCACCGGCTGCTGCAGGCTACCTGCCTTTTGCCACCCGCAGCACCCCACCGGCTGCTGCAGCCTACCTGCCTTTTGGCACCCGCAGCACCCGGGCTATAGACTACCTGCCTTTTGCCACCCGCAGCACCCCACCGGCTGCTGCAGGCTACCTGCCTTTTGCCACCCGCAGCACCCCACCGGCTGCTGCTGACTCCCTGCTTTTTGGTATTCGCAGCACCCCGGCTGCAGGCTACCTGCCTTTTGGCACCCGCAGCACCCCACTGGCTGCGGCAGGCTACCTGCTTTTTGGCAACCACAGCACCCCAGCTGCTGCAGACTACCTGCATTGGCACCCGCAGCACCCCCGCTGCAACCTACCTGCCCTTTGGCACCCGCAGCATCCCAAGGATGCTGCAGGCTACCTGCCTTTTGGCATATCCAGCACCCCACCGGTTGCTGCACACTACCTGCCTTTTGGCACTTACAGCATCCCACCGGCTGCTGGAGGCTACCTGCGTTTTGTTACCTGCAGCACCCCTTCGGCTGCTGCAGGCTAACTGCCTTTTGGCACCCGCAGCACTCCACTGGCTGCTGCAGGCTACCTGCCTTTTGGCACCCGCAGCAACCCACCGGCTGCTGCAGGCTCCCTGCTTTTTGGCCCCCCTTTCAGCACCCTGGCTGCAGGCTACCTGCCTTTTGGCACCCGCAGCACCCCACTGGCTGCTGGAGGTTACCTGTCTTTTGGCACCCACAGAATCCCTCCGGCTGCTGGAGGTTACCTGCCTTTTGGCATACGCAGCACCCCACCGGCTGCTACAGGCTACCTGCCTTTTGGCACCCGCAACACTCCACCGGCTGCTGCAGGCTACCTGCCTTCTGGCACCTGCAGCACCCCACCGGCTGCTGCAGGCTAACTGCCTTTTGTCACCCGCAGCACCCCACCGGCTGCTGCAGGCTACCTGCCTTTTGGCACCCGCAGCACCCCAGCTGCAGGCTCCCTGCTTTTTCGCACCCGCAGCACCCCACCATCTGCTGCAGGCTACCTGCCTTGTGGCACCCGCTGCACCCTACCGGCTGCTGCAGGCTACCTGCCTTTAGGCACCCGCAGCACCCCACCGGCTGCTGCAGGCTACCTGCCTTTTGCCACCGGCAGCACCCCACCAGCTGCTGCAGGCTACCTGCTTTTTGGCACCTGCAGCACCCCACCGGATGCTGCAGGCTAACTGCCTTTTGGCACCCGCAGCACTCCACCGGCTGCTGCAGGCTACCTGCGTTTTTGCACCCGCAGCATCCCACCGGCTGCTGCAGGCTACCTGCCTTTTGGCACCTCCAGCACCCCACCGGCTGCTGCAGACTACCTGCAGTGGCACCCGCAGCACCCCGGCTGCAGGCTACCTGCCTTTTGGCACATCCAGCACCCCACCGGCTGCTACAGACTACCTACTTTTGGCACTGGCAGCACCCCACCGGCTGCTGCAGGCTACCTGCCTTTTGGCACACGCAGCACCTCACCGGCTGCTGCAGGCTACCTGCCTTTTGCCACCCGCAGCACCCCACCGGCTGCTGCAGGCTACCTGCCTTTTGCCACCTGCAGCACCCCTCCGGCTGCTGCAGCCTACCTGCCTTTTGGCACCCGCAGCACCCCGGCTATACACTACCTGCCTTTTGCCACCCGCAGCACCCCACCGGCTGCTGCAGACTCCCTGCTTTTTGGCATTCGCAGCACCCCGGCTGCAGGCTACCTGCCTTTTGGCACCCGCAGCACCCCACTGGCTGCGGCAGGCTACCTGCTTTTTGGCATTCGCAGCACCCCGGCTGCAGGCTACCTGCCTTTTCGCACCCGCAGCACCCCACTGGCTGCGGCAGGCTACCTGCTTTTTGGCAACCACAGCACCCCAGCTGCTGCAGACTACCTGCATTGGCACCCACAGCACCCCCGCTGCAGGCTACCTGCCCTTTGGCACCCGCAGCATCCCAAGAATGCTGCAGGCTACCTGCCTTTTGGCATATCCTGCACCCCACCGGTTGCTGCAGACTACCTGCCTTTTGGCACTTACAGCATCCCACCGGCTGCTGGAGGCTACCTGCGTTTTGTTACCTGCAGCACCCCTTTGGCTGCTGCAGGCTAACTGCCTTTTGGCACCCGCAGCACTCCACTGGCTGCTGCAGGCTACCTGCCTTTTGGCACCCGCAGCAACCCACCGGCTGCTGCAGGCTCCCTGCTTTTTGGCCCCCCTTTCAGCACCCTGGCTGCAGGCTACCTGCCTTTTGGCACCCGCAGCACCCCACTGGCTGCTGGAGGTTACCTGTCTTTTAGCACCCACAGAATCCCACCGGCTGCTGGAGGTTACCTGCCTTTTGGCATACGCAGCACCCCACCAGCTGCTACAGGCTACCTGCCTTTTGGCACCCGCAACACCCCACCGGCTGCTGCAGGCTACCTGCCTTCTGGCACCTGCAGCACCCCACCGGCTGCTGCAGGCTACCTGCCTTTTGTCACCCGCAGCACCCCACCGGCTGCTGCAGGCTACCTGCCTTTTGTCACCCGCAGCGCCCCAGCTGCAGGCTCCCTGCTTTTTCGCACCCGCAGCACCCCACCATCTGCTGCAGGCTACCTGCCTTGTGGCACCCGCTGCACCCCACCGGCTGCTGCAGGCTACCTGCCTTTAGGCACCCGCAGCACCCCACCGGCTGCTGCAGGCTACCTGCCTTTTGCCACCGGCAGCACCCCACCAGCTGCTGCAGGCTACCTGCTTTTTGGCACCTGCAGCACCCCACCGGATGCTGCAGGCTAACTGCCTTTTGGCACCCACAGCACTCCACCGGCTGCTGCAGGCTACCTGCGTTTTTGCACCCGCAGCAACCCACCAGCTGCTGCAGGCTACCTGCCTTTTGGCACCTCCAGCACCCCACCGGCTGCTGCAGACTATCTGCAGTGGCACCCGCAGCACCCCGGCTGCAGGCTACCTGCCCTTTGGCACCCGCAGGATCCCAAGGATGCTGCAGGCTACCTGCCTTTTGGCATATCCAGCACCCCACCGGTTGCTGCAGACTACCTGCCTTTTGGCACTTACAGCATCCCACCGGCTGCTGGAGGCTACCTGCGTTTTGTTACCTGCAGCACCCCTTCGGCTGCTGCAGGCTAACTGCCTTTTGGCACCCGCAGCACTCCACTGGCTGCTGCAGGCTACCTGCCTTTTGGCACCCGCAGCAACCCACCGGCTGCTGCAGGCTCCCTGCTTTTTGGCCCCCCTTTCAGCACCCTGGCTGCAGGCTACCTGCCTTTTGGCACCTGCAGCACCCCACTGGCTGCTGGAGGTTACCTGTCTTTTGGCACCCACAGAATCCCACCGGCTGCTGGAGGTTACCTGCCTTTTGGCATACGCAGCACCCCACCGGCTGCTACAGGCTACCTGCCTTTTGGCACCCGCAACACCCCACCGGCTGCTGCAGGCTACCTGCCTTCTGGCACCTGCAGCACCCCACCGGCTGCTGCAGGCTAACTGCCAATTTTGTCACCCGCAGCACCCCACCGGCTGCTGCAGGCTACCTGCCTTTTGGCACCCGCAGCACCCCAGCTGCAGGCTCCCTGCTTTTTCGCACCCGCAGCACCCCACCATCTGCTGCAGGCTACCTGCCTTGTGGCACCCGCTGCACCCCACCGGCTGCTGCAGGCTACCTGCCTTTAGGCACCCGCAGCACCCCACCGGCTGCTGCAGGCTACCTGCTTTTTGGCACCTGCAGCACCCCACCGGATGCTGCAGGCTAACTGCCTTTTGGCACCCGCAGCACTCCACCGGCTGCTGCAGGCTACCTGCGTTTTTGCACCCGCAGCATCCCACCGGCTGCTGCAGGCTACCTGCCTTTTGGCACCTCCAGCACCCCACCGGCTGCTGCAGACTACCTGCAGTGGCACCCGCAGCACCCCGGCTGCAGGCTACCTGCCTTTTGGCACATCCAGCACCCCACCGGCTGCTACAGGCTACCTGCCTTTTAGCACACGCAGCACCCCACCGGCTGCTGCAGACTGCCTGCAGTGGCACCCGCAGCACCCCGGCTGTAGGCTACCTGCCTTTTGGCACTGGCAGCACCCCACCGGCTGCTGCAGGCTACCTGCCTTTTAGCACACGCAGCACCTCACCGGCTGCTGCAGGCTACCTGCCTTTTGCCACCCGCAGCACCCCACCGGCTGCTGCAGGCTACCTGCCTTTTGCCACCTGCAGCACCCCTCCGGCTGCTGCAGCCTACCTGCCTTTTGGCACCCGCAGCACCCCGGCTATAGACTACCTGCCTTTTGCCACCCGCAGCACCCCACCGGCTGCTGCAGGCTACCTGCCTTTTGCCACCCGCAGCACCCCACCGGCTGCTGCAGACTCCCTGCTTTTTGGCATTCGCAGCACCCCGGCTGCAGGCTACCTGCCTTTTGGCACCCGCAGCACCCCACTGGCTGCGGCAGGCTACCTGCTTTTTGGCAACCACAGCACCCCAACTGCTGCAGACTACCTGCATTGGCACCCGCAGCACCCCCGCTGCAGGCTACCTGCCCTTTGGCACCCGCAGCATCCCAAGGATGCTGCAGGCTACCTGCCTTTTGGCATATCCTGCACCCCACCGGTTGCTGCAGACTACCTGCCTTTTGGCACTTACAGCATCCCACCGGCTGCTGGAGGCTACCTGCGTTTTGTTACCTGCAGCACCCCTTTGGCTGCTGCAGGCTAACTGCCTTTTGGCACCCGCAGCACTCCACTGGCTGCTGCAGGCTACCTGCCTTTTGGCACCCGCAGCAACCCACCGGCTGCTGCAGGCTCCCTGCTTTTTGGCCCCCCTTTCAGCACCCTGGCTGCAGGCTACCTGCCTTTTGGCACCCGCAGCACCCCACTGGCTGCTGGAGGTTACCTGTCTTTTGGCACCCACAGAATCCCACCGGCTGCTGGAGGTTACCTGCCTTTTGGCATACGCAGCACCCCACCAGCTGCTACAGGCTACCTGCCTTTTGGCACCAGCAACACCCCACCGGCTGCTGCAGGCTACCTGCCTTCTGGCACCTGCAGCACCCCACCGGCTGCTGCAGGCTACCTGCCTTTTGTCACCCGCAGCACCCCACCGGCTGCTGCAGGCTACCTGCCTTTTGGCACCCGCAGCACCCCAGCTGCAGGCTCCCTGCTTTTTCGCACCCGCAACACCCCACCATCTGCTGCAGGCTACCTGCCTTGTGGCACCCGCTGCACCCCACCGGCTGCTGCAGGCTACCTGCCTTTAGGCACCCGCAGCACCCCACCGGCTGCTGCAGGCTACCTGCCTTTTGCCACCGGCAGCACCCCACCAGCTGCTGCAGGCTACCTGCTTTTTGGCACCTGCAGCACCCCACCGGATGCTGCAGGCTAACTGCCTTTTGGCACCTGCAGCACTCCACCGGCTGCTGCAGGCTACCTGCGTTTTTGCACCCGCAGCATCCCACCGGCTGCTGCAGGCTACCTGCCTTTTGGCACCTCCAGCACCCCACCGGCTGCTGCAGACTATCTGCAGTGGCACCCGCAGCACCCCGGCTGCAGGCTACCTGCCTTTTGGCACATCCAGCACCCCACCGGCTGCTACAGACTACCTACTTTTGGCACTGGCAGCACCCCACCGGCTGCTGCAGGCTACCTGCTTTTTGGCACCTGCAGCACCCCACCGGATGCTGCAGGCTAACTGCCTTTTGGCACCCGCAGCACTCCACCGGCTGCTGCAGGCTACCTGCGTTTTTGCACCCGCAGCATCCCACCGGCTGCTGCAGGCTACCTGCCTTTTGGCACCTCCAGCACCCCACCGGCTGCTGCAGACTACCTGCAGTGGCACCCGCAGCACCCCGGCTGCAGGCTACCTGCCTTTTGGCACATCCAGCACCCCACCGGCTGCTACAGGCTACCTGCCTTTTAGCACACGCAGCACCCCACCGGCTGCTGCAGACTGCCTGCAGTGGCACCCGCAGCACCCCGGCTGTAGGCTACCTGCCTTTTGGCACTGGCAGCACCCCACCGGCTGCTGCAGGCTACCTGCCTTTTAGCACACGCAGCACCTCACCGGCTGCTGCAGGCTACCTGCCTTTTGCCACCCGCAGCACCCCACCGGCTGCTGCAGGCTACCTGCCTTTTGCCACCTGCAGCACCCCTCCGGCTGCTGCAGCCTACCTGCCTTTTGGCACCCGCAGCACCCCGGCTATAGACTACCTGCCTTTTGCCACCCGCAGCACCCCACCGGCTGCTGCAGGCTACCTGCCTTTTGCCACCCGCAGCACCCCACCGGCTGCTGCAGACTCCCTGCTTTTTGGCATTCGCAGCACCCCGGCTGCAGGCTACCTGCCTTTTGGCACCCGCAGCACCCCACTGGCTGCGGCAGGCTACCTGCTTTTTGGCAACCACAGCACCCCAACTGCTGCAGACTACCTGCATTGGCACCCGCAGCACCCCCGCTGCAGGCTACCTGCCCTTTGGCACCCGCAGCATCCCAAGGATGCTGCAGGCTACCTGCCTTTTGGCATATCCTGCACCCCACCGGTTGCTGCAGACTACCTGCCTTTTGGCACTTACAGCATCCCACCGGCTGCTGGAGGCTACCTGCGTTTTGTTACCTGCAGCACCCCTTTGGCTGCTGCAGGCTAACTGCCTTCTGGCACCCGCAGCACTCCACTGGCTGCTGCAGGCTACCTGCCTTTTGGCACCCGCAGCAACCCACCGGCTGCTGCAGGCTCCCTGCTTTTTGGCCCCCCTTTCAGCACCCTGGCTGCAGGCTACCTGCCTTTTGGCACCCGCAGCACCCCACTGGCTGCTGGAGGTTACCTGTCTTTTGGCACCCACAGAATCCCACCGGCTGCTGGAGGTTACCTGCCTTTTGGCATACGCAGCACCCCACCAGCTGCTACAGGCTACCTGCCTTTTGGCACCAGCAACACCCCACCGGCTGCTGCAGGCTACCTGCCTTCTGGCACCTGCAGCACCCCACCGGCTGCTGCAGGCTACCTGCCTTTTGTCACCCGCAGCACCCCACCGGCTGCTGCAGGCTACCTGCCTTTTGGCACCCGCAGCACCCCAGCTGCAGGCTCCCTGCTTTTTCGCACCCGCAACACCCCACCATCTGCTGCAGGCTACCTGCCTTGTGGCACCCGCTGCACCCCACCGGCTGCTGCAGGCTACCTGCCTTTAGGCACCCGCAGCACCCCACCGGCTGCTGCAGGCTACCTGCCTTTTGCCACCGGCAGCACCCCACCAGCTGCTGCAGGCTACCTGCTTTTTGGCACCTGCAGCACCCCACCGGATGCTGCAGGCTAACTGCCTTTTGGCACCTGCAGCACTCCACCGGCTGCTGCAGGCTACCTGCGTTTTTGCACCCGCAGCATCCCACCGGCTGCTGCGGGCTACCTGCCTTTTGGCACCTCCAGCACCCCACCGGCTGCTGCAGACTATCTGCAGTGGCACCCGCAGCACCCCGGCTGCAGGCTACCTGCCTTTTGGCACATCCAGCACCCCACCGGCTGCTACAGACTACCTACTTTTGGCACTGGCAGCACCCCACCGGCTGCTGCAGGCTACCTGCCTTTTGGCACACGCAGCACCTCACCGGCTGCTGCAGGCTACCTGCCTTTTGCCACCCGCAGCACCCCACCGGCTGCTGCAGGCTACCTGCCTTTTGCCACCTGCAGCACCCCTCCGGCTGCTGCAGCCTACCTTCCTTTTGGCACCCGCAGCACCCCGGCTATACACTACCTGCCTTTTGCCACCCGCAGCACCCCACCGGCTGCTGCAGGCTACCTGCCTTTTGCCACCCGCAGCACCCCACCGGCTGCTGCAGACTCCCTGCTTTTTGGCATTCGCAGCACCCCGGCTGCAGGCTACCTGCCTTTTGGCACCCGCGGCACCCCACTGGCTGCGGCAGGCTACCTGCTTTTTGGCAACCACAGCACCCCAGCTGCTGCAGACTATCTGCATTGGCACCCGCAGCACCCCCGCTGCAGGCTACCTGCCCTTTGGCACCCGCAGCATCCCAAGGATGCTGCAGGCTACCTGCCTTTTGGCATATCCTGCACCCCACCGGTTGCTGCAGACTACCTGCCTTTTGGCACTTACAGCATCCCACCGGCTGCTGGAGGCTACCTGCGTTTTGTTACCTGCAGCACCCCTTTGGCTGCTGCAGGCTAACTGCCTTTTGGCACCCGCAGCACTCCACTGGCTGCTGCAGGCTACCTGCCTTTTGGCACCCGCAGCAACCCACCGGCTGCTGCAGGCTCCCTGCTTTTTGGCCCCCCTTTCAGCACCCTGGCTGCAGGCTACCTGCCTTTTGGCACCCGCAGCACCCCACTGGCTGCTGGAGGTTACCTGCCTTTTGGCATCCACAGAATCCCACCGGCTGCTGGAGGTTACCTGCCTTTTGGCATACGCAGCACCCCACCGGCTGCTACAGGCTACCTGCCTTTTGGCACCCGCAACACCCCACCGGCTGCTGCAGGCTACCTGCCTTCTGGCACCTGCAGCACCCCACCGGCTGCTGTAGGCTACCTGCCTTTTGTCACCCGCAGCACCCCACCGGCTGCTGCAGGCTACCTGCCTTTTGGCACCCGCAGCACCCCAGCTGCAGGCTCCCTGCTTTTTCGCACCCGCAGCACCCCACCATCTGCTGCAGGCTACCTGCCTTGTGGCACCCGCTGCACCCCACCGGCTGCTGTAGGCTACCTGCCTTTAGGCACCCGCAGCACCCCACCGGCTGCTGCAGGCTACCTGCCTTTTGCCACCGGCAGCACCCCACCAGCTGCTGCAGGCTACCTGCTTTTTGGCACCTGCAGCACCCCACCGGATGCTGCAGGCTAACTGCCTTTTGGCACCCGCAGCACTCCACCGGCTGCTGCAGGCTACCTGCGTTTTTGCACCCGCAGCATCCCACCGGCTGCTGCAGGCTACCTGCCTTTTGGCACCTCCAGCACCCCACCGGCTGCTGCAGACTATCTGCAGTGGCACCCGCAGCACCCCGGCTGCAGGCTACCTGCCTTTTGGCACATCCAGCACCCCACCGGCTGCTACAGACTACCTACTTTTGGCACTGGCAGCACCCCACCGGCTGCTGCAGGCTACCTGCCTTTTGCCACCTGCAGCAACCCTCCGGCTGCTGCAGCCTACCTGCCTTTTGGCACCCGCAGCACCCCGGCTATACACTACCTGCCTTTTGCCACCCGCAGCACCCCACCGGCTGCTGCAGGCTACCTGCCTTTTGCCACCCGCAGCACCCCACCGGCTGCTGCAGACTCCCTGCTTTTTGGCATTCGCAGCACCCCGGCTGCAGGCTACCTGCCTTTTGGCACCCGCAGCACCCCACTGGCTGCGGCAGGCTACCTACTTTTTGGCAACCACAGCACCCCAGCTGCTGCAGACTACCTGCATTGGCACCCGCAGCACCCCCGCTGCAGGCTACCTGCCCTTGGCACCCGCAGCATCCCAAGGATGCTGCAGGCTACCTGCCTTTTGGCATATCCTGCACCCCACCGGTTGCTGCAGACTACCTGCCTTTTGGCACTTACAGCATCCCACCGGCTGCTGGAGGCTACCTGCGTTTTGTTACCTGCAGCACCCCTTTGGCTGCTGCAGGCTAACTGCCTTTTGGCACCCGCAGCACTCCACTGGCTGCTGCAGGCTACCTGCCTTTTGGCACCCGCAGCAACCCACCGGCTGCTGCAGGCTCCCTGCTTTTTGGCCCCCCTTTCAGCACCCTGGCTGCAGGCTACCTGCCTTTTGGCACCCGCAGCACCCCACTGGCTGCTGGAGGTTACCTGTCTTTTGGCACCCACAGAATCCCACCGGCTGCTGGAGGTTACCTGCCTTTTGGCATACGCAGCACCCCACCAGCTGCTACAGTCTACCTGCCTTTTGGCACCCGCAACACCCCACCGGCTGCTGCAGGCTACCTGCCTTCTGGCACCTGCAGCACCCCACCGGCTGCTGCAGGCTACCTGCCTTTTGTCACCCGCAGCACTCCACTGGCTGCTGCAGGCTACCTGCCTTTTGGCACCCGCAGCAACCCACCGGCTGCTGCAGGCTCCCTGCTTTTTGGCCCCCCTTTCAGCACCCTGGCTGCAGGCTACCTGCCTTTTGGCACCCGCAGCACCCCACTGGCTGCTGGAGGTTACCTGTCTTTTGGCACCCACAGAATCCCACCGGCTGCTGGAGGTTACCTGCCTTTTGGCATACGCAGCACCCCACCAGCTGCTACAGTCTACCTGCCTTTTGGCACCCGCAACACCCCACCGGCTGCTGCAGGCTACCTGCCTTCTGGCACCTGCAGCACCCCACCGGCTGCTGCAGGCTACCTGCCTTTTGTCACCCGCAGCACCCCACCGGCTGCTGCAGGCTACCTGCCTTTTGGCACCCGCAGCACCCCAGCTGCAGGCTCCCTGCTTTTTCGCACCCGCAGCACCCCACCATCTGCTGCAGGCTACCTGCCTTGTGGCACCCGCTGCACCCCACCGGCTGCTGCAGGCTACCTGCCTTTAGGCACCCGCAGCACCCCACCGGCTGCTGCAGGCTACCTGCCTTTAGGCACCCGCAGCACCCCACCGGCTGCTGCAGGCTACCTGCCTTTTGCCACCGGCAGCACCCCACCAGCTGCTGCAGGCTACCTGCTTTTTGGCACCTGCAGCACCCCACCGGATGCTGCAGGCTAACTGCCTTTTGGCACCCGCAGCACTCCACCGGCTGCTGCAGGCTACCTGCGTTTTTGCACCCGCAGCATCCCACCGGCTGCTGCAGGCTACCTGCCTTTTGGCACCTCCAGCACCCCACCGGCTGCTGCAGACTATCTGCAGTGGCACCCGCAGCACCCCGGCTGCAGGCTACCTGCCTTTTGGCACATCCAGCACCCCACCGGCTGCTACAGACTACCTACTTTTCGCACATTCAGCACCCCACCGGCTGCTGCAGGCTACCTGCCTTTTGGCACACGCAGCACCTCACCGGCTGCTGCAGGCTACCTGCCTTTTGCCACCCGCAGCACCCCACCGGCTGCTGCAGGCTACCTGCCTTTTGCCACCTGCAGCACCCCTCCGGCTGCTGCAGCCTACCTGCCTTTTGGCACCCGCAGCACCCCGGCTATAGACTACCTGCCTTTTGCCACCCGCAGCACCCCACCGGCTGCTGCAGGCTACCTGCCTTTTGCCACCCGCAGCACCCCACCGGCTGCTGCAGACTCCCTGCTTTTTGGCATTCGCAGCACCCCGGCTGCAGGCTACCTGCCTTTTGGCACCCGCAGCACCCCACTGGCTGCGGCAGGCTACCTGCTTTTTGGCAACCACAGCACCCCAGCTGCTGCAGACTACCTGCATTGGCACCCGCAGCACCCCCGCTGCAGGCTACCTGCCCTTTGGCACCCGCAGCATCCCAAGGATGCTGCAGGCTACCTGCCTTTTGGCATATCCTGCACCCCACCGGTTGCTGCAGACTACCTGCCTTTTCGCACTTACAGCATCCCACCGGCTGCTGGAGGCTACCTGCGTTTTGTTACCTGCAGCACCCCTTTGGCTGCTGCAGGCTAACTGCCTTTTGGCACCCGCAGCACTCCACTGGCTGCTGCAGGCTACCTGCCTTTTGGCACCCGCAGCAACCCACCGGCTGCTGCTGGCTCCCTGCTTTTTGGCCCCCCTTTCAGCACCCTGGCTGCAGGCTACCTGCCTTTTGGCACCCGCAGCACCCCACCGGCTGCTGGAGGCTCCCTGCTTTTTGGCCCCCCTTTCAGCACCCTGGCTGCAGGCTACCTGCATTTTGGCACGTGCAGCACCCCACCGGATGCTGCAGGCTACCTGCCCTTTGGCACGTCCAGCACCCCACCGGCTGCTGCAGGCTACTTGTCTTTTGGCACATCGAGCACCCCACCGGCTGCTGCAGGCTACCTGCCTTTTGGCACCCACAGCTGCAGGCTACCTGCCTTTTGGCACCCGCTGCACCCCACCGGCTGCTGCAGGCTACCTGCCTTTTTGCAACCGCAGTACCCCACCAGCTGCTGCAGGCTACCTGCTTTTTGGCACCTGCAGCAACCCAGCTGCAGACGACCTGCCTTTTGGCACCAGCAGCACCCCACCAGCTGCTGCAGGCGACCTGCTTTATGACTACCGCAGCACCCCGCCGGCTGCTGCAGGCTACCTGCCTTTTGGCACCCGCAGCACCCCACTGGCTGCTGGAGGTTACCTGTCTTTTGGCACCCACAGAATCCCACCGGCTGCTGGAGGTTACCTGCCTTTTGGCATACGCAGCACCCCACCAGCTGCTACAGTCTACCTGCCTTTTGGCACCCGCAACACCCCACCGGCTGCTGCAGGCTACCTGCCTTCTGGCACCTGCAGCACCCCACCGGCTGCTGCAGGCTACCTGCCTTTTGTCACCCGCAGCACCCCACCGGCTGCTGCAGGCTACCTGCCTTTTGGCACCCGCAGCACCCCAGCTGCAGGCTCCCTGCTTTTTCGCACCCGCAGCACCCCACCATCTGCTGCAGGCTACCTGCCTTGTGGCACCCGCTGCACCCCACCGGCTGCTGCAGGCTACCTGCCTTTAGGCACCCGCAGCACCCCACCGGCTGCTGCAGGCTACCTGCCTTTAGGCACCCGCAGCACCCCACCGGCTGCTGCAGGCTACCTGCCTTTTGCCACCGGCAGCACCCCACCAGCTGCTGCAGGCTACCTGCTTTTTGGCACCTGCAGCACCCCACCGGATGCTGCAGGCTAACTGCCTTTTGGCACCCGCAGCACTCCACCGGCTGCTGCAGGCTACCTGCGTTTTTGCACCCGCAGCATCCCACCGGCTGCTGCAGGCTACCTGCCTTTTGGCACCTCCAGCACCCCACCGGCTGCTGCAGACTATCTGCAGTGGCACCCGCAGCACCCCGGCTGCAGGCTACCTGCCTTTTGGCACATCCAGCACCCCACCGGCTGCTACAGACTACCTACTTTTCGCACATTCAGCACCCCACCGGCTGCTGCAGGCTACCTGCCTTTTGGCACACGCAGCACCTCACCGGCTGCTGCAGGCTACCTGCCTTTTGCCACCCGCAGCACCCCACCGGCTGCTGCAGGCTACCTGCCTTTTGCCACCTGCAGCACCCCTCCGGCTGCTGCAGCCTACCTGCCTTTTGGCACCCGCAGCACCCCGGCTATAGACTACCTGCCTTTTGCCACCCGCAGCACCCCACCGGCTGCTGCAGGCTACCTGCCTTTTGCCACCCGCAGCACCCCACCGGCTGCTGCAGACTCCCTGCTTTTTGGCATTCGCAGCACCCCGGCTGCAGGCTACCTGCCTTTTGGCACCCGCAGCACCCCACTGGCTGTGGCAGGCTACCTGCTTTTTGGCAACCACAGCACCCCAGCTGCTGCAGACTACCTGCATTGGCACCCGCAGCACCCCCGCTGCAGGCTACCTGCCCTTTGGCACCCGCAGCATCCCAAGGATGCTGCAGGCTACCTGCCTTTTGGCATATCCTGCACCCCACCGGTTGCTGCAGACTACCTGCCTTTTGGCACTTACAGCATCCCACCGGCTGCTGGAGGCTACCTGCGTTTTGTTACCTGCAGCACCCCTTTGGCTGCTGCAGGCTAACTGCCTTTTGGCACCCGCAGCACTCCACTGGCTGCTGCAGGCTACCTGCCTTTTGGCACCCGCAGCAACCCACCGGCTGCTGCTGGCTCCCTGCTTTTTGGCCCCCCTTTCAGCACCCTGGCTGCAGGCTACCTGCCTTTTGGCACCCGCAGCACCCCACCGGCTGCTGGAGGCTCCCTGCTTTTTGGCCCCCCTTTCAGCACCCTGGCTGCAGGCTACCTGCATTTTGGCACGTGCAGCACCCCACCGGATGCTGCAGGCTACCTGCCCTTTGGCACGTCCAGCACCCCACCGGCTGATGCAGGCTACTTGTCTTTTGGCACATCGAGCACCCCACCGGCTGCTGCAGGCTACCTGCCTTTTGGCACCCACAGCTGCAGGCTACCTGCCTTTTGGCACCCGCTGCACCCCACCGGCTGCTGCAGGCTACCTGCCTTTTTGCACCCGCAGTACCCCACCAGCTGCTGCAGGCTACCTGCTTTTTGGCACCTGCAGCAACCCAGCTGCAGATGACCTGCCTTTTGGCACCAGCAGCACCCCACCAGCTGCTGCAGGCGACCTGCTTTATGGCTACCGCAGCACCCCGCCGGCTGCTGCAGGCTACCTGCCTTTTGGCAACCGCAACACCCCGCCGGCTGCTGCAGGCTACCTGCCATTTGGCAACCACAGCACCCCACCAGCTGCTGCAGGCTACCTGCTTTTTGGCACCCACAGCACTCCACCGGCTGCTGAAGGCTACCTGCCTTTTGCACCCGCAGCACCCCACCGGCTGCTGCAGGCTACCTGCCATTTGGCACCCGCAGCACCCATCCGGCTGCAGGCTTCCTGCCTTTTGGCACCCGCGGCACCCCACCGGCTGCTGCAGGCTACCTGCCTTTTGGCACCCACAGCACCCCAATGGCTGCTACAGGCTACCTGCATTTTGGCACCCACAGCAGCCCACCAGCTGCTGCAGGCTACCTGCTTTTGGCGCCAGCAGCACTCCACCGACAGCTGCAGGCTACCTGCCTTTTGGCACCCGCAGCACCCCACTGGCTTCTGCAGGCTACCTTCCTTTTGGCACCCGCAGCACCCCACCGGCTGCTGCAGGCTACCTGCCTTTTGGCAACCGCAGCACCCCTCCAGCTGCTGCAGGCTACCTGCCATTTGGCACCCGCAGCACCCCTCCAGCTGCTGCAGGCTACCTGCCTTTTGGCACCCGCAGCACACCACCGGCTGCTGCAGGCTACCTGCTTTAGGCGCCGGTAGCACTCCACCGACAGCTGCAGGCTACCTGCCTTTTGGCACCCGCAGCACCCCACCGGCTGCTGCAGGCTACCTGGATTTTGCCACCCACAGCACCCCACCAGCTGCTGCAGGCTACCTGCTTTAGGCGCCAGCAGCACTCCACCGGCTGCTACAGGCTCCCTGCTTTTTGGCACCTGCAGCACCCCGGCTGCAGGCTACCTGCCTTTTGGCACCCGCAGCACCCCACTGGCTGCTGCAGGTTACCTGTCTCTTGGCACCCGCAGCATCCCACCGGCTGCTGGAGGAGACTTGCGTTTTGTCACCCGCAGCTCCTAACCGGCTGCTGCAGGCTACCTGCTTTTTGGCACCCGCAGCACCCCACCGGCTGCTGCAGGCTACCTGCCTTTTGGCACTCACAGCTGCAGGCTACCTGCCTTTTGGCACCCGCTGCACCCCACCGGCTGCTGCAGGCTACCGGCCTTTTTGCACCCGCAGTACCCCACCGGCTGCTGCAGGCTACCTGCTTTTTGGCACCTGCAGCAACCCAGCTGCAGACGACCTGCCTTTTGGCACCCGAAGCACCCCACCAGCTGCTGCAGGCGACCTGCTTTATGGCTACCGCAGCACCCCGCCGGCTGCTGCAGTCTACCTGCCTTTTGGCAACCGCAACACCCCACCGGCTGCTGCACGCTACCTGCCTTTTGGCACCTCCAGCACCCCACCGGCTGCTGCAGCCTACCTGCCTTTTGGCACGTCCAGCACCCCACCGGCTGCTGCAGGCTACCTGTCTTTTGGCACATCGAGCACCCCACCGGCTGCTGCAGGCTACCTGTCTTTTGGCACCCGCAGCACCCCACCAGCTGATGCAGGCTACCTGTTTTGGCGCCAGCAGCACTCCACCGACAGCTGCAGGCTACCTGCCTTTGGGCACCCGCAGCACCCCACCGGCTGCTGCAGGCTACCTTCCTTTTTGCACCCGCAGCACCCCACCGGCTGCTGCAGCCTACCTGCCTTTTGGCACCCGCAGCACCCCACCGGCTGCTGCAGGCTACCTGCCTTTTGGCACCCACAGCACCCCAATGGCTGCTACAGGCTACCTGCCTTTTGCCACCCGCAGCACCCCACCGGCTGCTGCAGGCTACCTGTCTTTTGGCACATCGAGCACCCCACCGGCTGCTGCAGGCTACCTGTCTTTTTTGGCACCCGCAGCACCCCACCAGCTGCTGCAGGCTACCTGTTTTGGCGCCAGCAGCACTCCACCGACAGCTGCAGGCTACCTGCCTTTGGGCACCCGCAGCACCCCACCGGCTGCTGCAGGCTACCTTCCTTTTTGCACCCGCAGCACCCCACCGGCTGCTGCAGCCTACCTGCCTTTTGCCACCCGCAGCATCCCACCGGCTGCTACAGGCTACCTGCCTTTTGCCACCCGCAGCACCCCACCGGCTGCTGCAGGCTACCTGCCTTTTGCCACCCGCAGCACCTCACCGGCTGCTGCCCTTTCGAAAAGGTGCCCGCAGCACCCCGGCCGGGCTGCTGCAGGCTAGCTCTGCCTTTCCGAAAAGGCGCCCGCAGCACCCCGGCCGGGCTGCTGCAGGCTGGCTCTGCCTTTCCGAAAAGGCACCCGCAGCACCCCGTCCGGGCTGCTGCAGGCTGGCTCTGCCCTTTCGAAAAGGCGCCCGCAGCCCCCCGGTCGGGCGGATGCAGGCTGGCTCTGCCCTTTCGAAAAGGCGCCCGCAGCCCCCCGGCCGGGCGGCTGCAGGCTGGCTCTGCCCTTTCGAAAAGGCGCCCGCAGCCCCCCGGCCGGGCTGCTGCAGGCTGGCTCTGCCCTTTCGAAAAGGCGCCCGCAGCCCCTTGGCCGGGCTGCTGCAGGCTGGCTCTGCCCTTTCGAAAAGGCGCCCGCAGCCCCCCGGCCGGGCTGCTGCAGGCTGGCTCTGCCCTTTCGAAAAGGCGCCCGCAGCCCCCCGGCCGGGCGGCTGCAGGCTGGCTCTGCCCTTTCGAAAAGGCGCCCGCAGCCCCCCGGCCGGGCGGCTGCAGGCTGGCTCTGCCCTTTCGAAAAGGCGCCCGCAGCACCCCGGCCGGGCTGCTGCAGGCTGGCTCTGCCTTTTCGAAAAGGCGCCCGCAGCACCCCGGCCGGGCTGCTGCAGGCTGGCTCTCTCTGCCTTTTCGAATAGGCGCCCGCAGCACCCCGGCCGGGCTGCTGCAGGCTGGCTCTCTCTGCCTTTTCGAAAAGGCGCCCGCAGCACCCCGGCCGGGCTGCTGCAGGCTGGCTCTCTCTGCCTATTCGAAAAGGCGCCCGCAGCACCCCGGCCGGGCTGCTGCAGGCTGGCTCTCTCTGCCTTTTCGAAAAGGCGCCCGCAGCACCCCGGCCGGGCTGCTGCAGGCTGGCTCTCTCTGCCTTTTCGAAAAGGCGCCCGCAGCCCCCCGGCCGGGCGGCTGCAGGCTGGCTCTGCCTTTTCGAAAAGGCGCCCGCAGCCCCCCGGCCGGGCTGCTGCAGGCTGGCTCTGCTTTTCGAAATGACGCCCGCAGCCCCCCGGCCGGGCTGCTGCAGGCTGGCTCTCTCTGCCTTTTCGAAAAGGCGCCCGCAGCACCCCGGCCGGGCTGCTGCAGGCTGGCTCTCTCTGCCTTTTCGAAAAGGCGCCCGCAGCACCCCGGCCGGGCTGCTGCAGGCTGGCTCTGCCCTTTCGAAAAGGCGCCCGCAGCCCCCAGTGCCGGGCGGCTGCAGGCTGGCTCTGCCCTTTCGAAAAGGCGCCCGCAGCCCCCAGTGCCGGGCGGCTGCAGGCTGGCTCTGCCCTTTCGAAAAGGCGCCCGCAGCCCCCAGTGCCGGGCGGCTGCAGGCTGGCTCTGCCCTTTCGAAAAGGCGCCCGCAGCCCCCAGTGCCGGGCGGCTGCAGGCTGGCTCTGCCCTTTCGAAAAGGCGCCCGCAGCCCCCAGTGCCGGGCGGCTGCAGGCTGGCTCTGCCCTTTCGAAAAGGCGCCCGCAGCCCCCCGTGCCGGGCGGCTGCAGGCTGGCTCTGCCCTTTCGAAAGCCTTTTAAAAAGGCGCCCGCAGCACCCCGGCCGGGCAGCTGCAGGCTAGCTCTGCCCTTTCGAAAAGGCGCCCGCAGCCCCCAGTGCCGGGCTGCTGCAGGCTGGCTCTGCCTTTTCGAAAGCCTTTTAAAAAGGCACCCGCAGCACCCCGGCCGGGCTGCTGCAGGCTGGCTCTGCCCTCTCGAAAAGGCGCCCGCAGCACCCCGGCCGGGCGCTGCAGGCTGGCTCTGCCCTTTCGAAAGGGCTGCAGGCTGGCTCTGTGCCCTTTCGAAAAGGCGCCCGCAGCCCCCAGTGCCGGGCGGCTGCAGGCTGGCTCTGTGCCCTTTCGAAAAGGCGCCCGCAGCCCCCAGTGCCGGGCGGCTGCAGGCTGGCTCTGCCCTTTCGAAAGGGCTGCAGGCTGGCTCTGTGCCCTTTCGAAAAGGCGCCCGCAGCCCCCAGTGCCGGGCGGCTGCAGGCTGGCTCTGTGCCCTTTCGAAAAGGCGCCCGCAGCCCCCAGTGCCGGGCGGCTGCAGGCTGGCTCTGTGCCCTTTCGAAAAGGCGCCCGCAGCCCCCAGTGCCGGGCGGCTGCAGGCTGGCTCTGTGCCCTTTCGAAAAGGCGCCCGCAGCCCCCAGTGCCGGGGGCTGCAGGCTGGCTCTGTGCCCTTTCGAAAAGGCGCCCGCAGCCCCCAGTGCCGGGCGGCTGCAGGCTGGCTCTGTGCCCTTTCGAAAAGGCGCCCGCAGCCCCCAGTGCCGGGCGGCTGCAGGCTGGCTCTGTGCCCTTTCGAAAAGGCGCCCGCAGCCCCCAGTGCCGGGCGGCTGCAGGCTGGCTCTGTGCCCTTTCGAAAAGGCGCCCGCAGCCCCCAGTGCCGGGCGGCTGCAGGCTGGCTCTGTGCCCTTTCGAAAAGGCGCCCGCAGCCCCCAGTGCCGGGCGGCTGCAGGCTGGCTCTGTGCCCTTTCGAAAAGGCGCCCGCAGCCCCCAGTGCCGGGCGGCTGCAGGCTGGCTCTGTGCCCTTTCGAAAAGGCGCCCGCAGCCCCCAGTGCCGGGCGGCTGCAGGCTGGCTCTGTGCCCTTTCGAAAAGGCGCCCGCAGCCCCCAGTGCCGGGCGGCTGCAGGCTGGCTCTGTGCCCTTTCGAAAAGGCGCCCGCAGCCCCCAGTGCCGGGCGGCTGCAGGCTGGCTCTGTGCCCTTTCGAAAAGGCGCCCGCAGCCCCCAGTGCCGGGCGGCTGCAGGCTGGCTCTGTGCCCTTTCGAAAAGGCGCCCGCAGCCCCCAGTGCCGGGCGGCTGCAGGCTGGCTCTGTGCCCTTTCGAAAAGGCGCCCGCAGCCCCCAGTGCCGGGCGGCTGCAGGCTGGCTCTGTGCCCTTTCGAAAAGGCGCCCGCAGCCCCCAGTGCCGGGCGGCTGCAGGCTGGCTCTGTGCCCTTTCGAAAAGGCGCCCGCAGCCCCCAGTGCCGGGCGGCTGCAGGCTGGCTCTGTGCCCTTTCGAAAAGGCGCCCGCAGCCCCCAGTGCCGGGCGGCTGCAGGCTGGCTCTGTGCCCTTTCGAAAAGGCGCCCGCAGCCCCCAGTGCCGGGCGGCTGCAGGCTGGCTCTGTGCCCTTTCGAAAAGGCGCCCGCAGCCCCCAGTGCCGGGCGGCTGCAGGCTGGCTCTGCCCTTTCGAAAAGGCGCCCGCAGCCCCCCGGCCGGGCTGCTGCAGGCTGGCTCTGCCTTTTCGAAAGCCTTTTAAAAAGGCGCCCGCAGCACCCCGTGCCAGGCTGCTGCAGGCTGGCTCTGCCCTTTCGAAAAGGCGCCCGCAGCCCCCCGGCCGGGCTGCTGCAGGCTGGCTCTGCCTTTTCGAAAGCCTTTTAAAAAGGCGCCCGCAGCACCCCGGCCGGGCAGCTGCAGGCTGGCTCTGCCCTTTCGAAAAGGCGCCCGCAGCACCCCGGCCGGGCGCTGCAGGCTGGCTCTGCCCTTTCGAAAAGGCGCCCGCAGCCCCCCGGCCGGGCAGCTGCAGGCTGGCTCTGCCCTTTCGAAAAGGCGCCCACAGCCCCCCGTGCCGGGCGGCTGCAGGCTGGCTCTGCCTTTTCAAAAGCCTTTTAAAAAGGCACCCGCAGCACCCCGGCCGGGCTGCTGCAGGCTGGCTCTGCCTTTTCAAAAGCCTTTTAAAAAGGCACCCGCAGCACCCCGGCCGGGCTGCTGCAGGCTGGCTCTGCCCTTTCGAAAAGGCGCCCGCAGCCCCCAGTGCTGGGCGGCTGCAGGCTGGCTCTGTGCCCTTTCGAAAAGGCGCCCGCAGCCCCCAGTGCTGCTGCAGGCTGGCTCTGCCTTTTCAAAAGCCTTTTAAAAAGGCACCCGCAGCACCCCCGGCCGGGCTGCTGCAGGCTGGCTCTGCCCTTTCGAAAAGGCGCCCGCAGCCCCCAGTGCTGGGCGGCTGCAGGCTGGCTCTGTGCCCTTTCGAAAAGGCGCCCGCAGCCCCCAGTGCCGGGCGGCTGCAGGCTGGCTCTGTGCCCTTTCGAAAAGGCGCCCGCAGCCCCCAGTGCCGGGCGGCTGCAGGCTGGCTCTGTGCCCTTTCGAAAAGGCGCCCGCAGCCCCCAGTGCCGGGCGGCTGCAGGCTGGCTCTGTGCCCTTTCGAAAAGGCGCCCGCAGCCCCCAGTGCCGGGCGGCTGCAGGCTGGCTCTGTGCCCTTTCGAAAAGGCGCCCGCAGCCCCCA